>NC_085999.1:39041612-39164112 GCF_030014385.1 Trichomycterus rosablanca | reverse complement strand
TAATTTTACATCATTATATTGGGGGGCATTTCGAGCATACCTAATATTGTCCCAATAATATATATTGGGATTATTGTGATTACGGCCTCAAATATTACAAACAAGACAAATGTCAGTCATTCTACCACAATTTCCAACCTGTAGCCATGAACTGAACACTGGAGGACCAAATTTACTGCCATCCTAAAACATTCCTGTCATAACAACAACTGATGAGAACACTGACGGATCCTAACGTTATGCAAAGCCAGTGAGTATAATAAAGGAACATAAACACAGTCTACAAATACTCGTTTTTACTATATTTACAACACCATAGAAGAGTAAAAAGGACAAATCATAATTATATGAATCTGCAATTTTGAAATAAAGCTATAATAACTACCATCAAGCAAAGGTAAAAAAGGGAAATGATGATGTACTGTGTCTTCAGTGTTCTTTTTTACATAAACCAACATAAAACCAACACTACCAAAGGAAAGTAACAAACAGTTATTGTATATTTACAGCATCTACTGTCAAGAAACAGAACAATGGATCAGCAGTCCTTGAACTCTACACCATTAATCAGACCAATACAGGCTCAGAGAAATGCCAGCGCCTTCTTTGAAAAATATGACTGGAGAGAAGTTCAAGAACTGCTCAGTCTTACAACCTGCAGCTGGTTATTTTGTCCCGAAGATTTTAATCTTCCCATTAACGCACCACCGGGATTAATCAGTCACATTCAGCCCTTCTACCAGACCAGTGCTGTAATTCTGGCCCCGTTTGACTCCAGTGTGGCTCTGGACTTTAAAGTGGTGCATCAGATAGTCAGGGAGCTCACAGTCGGAATCTACTGCTTCAACCAAGTGCCATCTCTCAGCCTGGAGCCCAGCTATGATCAGAGCTCCTCCTGCTACCTGCCTCCAGCCTACTACGATACCAAAGTGGGACAAATACTGATAAACGTAGACTACACCATGAAGGCTCTTTGGCATGGGGCGTACATCCCAAAAGAAAAACGCCTCTGTTTCTCTGAACTCTGGAGATCCGGAATGGATGTTGATGTAAATGGAGTTCCACAGAATAAGAAAGTCATACTGGCACAATTTCTTGCAGCAGGTCAGATCTGTCTGTCTGTCTGATGCTTATTTACCTATTTAGCATTTCTAAAATGTTTTATTCAGTTTAATTTAGAAATATATGTATTTTTTTTCCTTGTAGGATTAATAGATACATCAGACGACCCTTGTTACCAGGGCATATATGAGGACACAAATGAAAGAGACCCAACGTATGAACCAGACAGTGCAGAGGAGCAGAAGCTATTCTCCCAGTATGCTGAAAATATCCTGCTGAAGATGACCTTTTACTCGACCTCCGTCCATCAGCACGAAAACCTCTTCACCTTCGAGGGGACCCACAGCTTGTCTAGCCTGGTGCGGTTGACTGAGGACGTCCTGGAGCTTGGCATGTACCAACGGCTACAGCAAAGGCTGACCCGCCACGTGAGCCTGGTGAAGAAAAACCTGGGTCGGAAAGTGGAGCTGGCCAGAGACTTGGCCTACCTGAAGCTCATTGGCTTTTTAGTACCCTTATTTATAGGCCTGAAGAAAAAGATGAGGATTCCTGACCTGTCTCAGCTGCTTCCTCGAATGTCGGGTCTGTAAAGTTTAAATTGTCTTGTTGTACTAGATGTTTTCAGGACAGTACATTTTAAGTTTTAGGTATGATAATCGTGTACCGGTATTGTGTTGGCATTAATTGGCATTAATTTTTCACAGACGACAAGCTGAAAACTGAGCGAGAGTTACCCCCTCTTCTTCTTGGACCTGGATTCTCCTGTAAACACTTTCCATACAAGTCAAATGAGTATTTCCACCTTCACGGTGGGGTTGAGTTTGACGTTGGGACTCCTGAGCTAGAGGACATCACTGAGGAGATGAAGGTGAGGACTGTAAGACATTCGTGCTGCACTACAATTATCATAGATGGCAATTCTTATACATTTTGCATGTAAATTACATAGCTTAGTGGTTTATACAGTATACTCGACTAGTAATTGGAAGGTCACTGGCTTAAGTCCCACTACTGCCAAGTATTCAGTGTGGACCCTTGAACGAGGTTCTTACCTTCAGTCTTGTAGGTTGGTGTGAATGAAAAATTAAAGTGTCCGCTTGAGGCAAAACAGGAATAAAAATGGCAAAACGTGCTGCAACTTTTCTCATTCAACATCAGTGCTTAATCTCAAAAATGTTGTTTTACCTGTATGTGCACAAACTCCCATAGACACACTCCAAAATCCAAGAGTCTTGGAGGCTGTTATAGCTGCAATATTAATACAGGCTCAATAATAATAATAATAATAATAATAATACATTTTATTTATATAGCGCTTTTCAGGACACTCAAAGACGCTTTACATAAAAATAGTCATAAAAACAATTTAAAAAAACAATACAAGTCATAATACAAAATCCACACACCATATCAATCAACAACACGATAATGAAGAGGAAAACAACAACAAAAAACAGCTAGACAAGACATTAAAACAAAAAGATACAAAAACAAACAGCAATAAAACATATACTAAACATATAAGAGTAGAAGATAAATAGATAAGAACAATAATAATACACATGGGGTTTAAAATCTAATGTCCAGCAAGATCAAGTTTTAGGTGTCCACACATACCATATAATGTATTATATACCATTTTATATGATCACTACATAACCAGATAAAAGCAGATGTAGAATATATATATATATATATACGTATATAATTCTAAGCATTTAATTTTTTATCCTGGTCGCTTATAGAAATGTGTATATTACACCTGTATCCACTAGGTGGCACCAATTACCGTTTTTTACTGGCTAATTGGCGTCAAGCGGCAAAGCTGATTTTATTTTGTTTTGCTTTTATTTTATTTATGTATTTATTTATTTTACAGGTGTCATACTGTATAACTATACTGTATAAGATATAAACAAAAACATGTCTTCCATCTTACCTGCATTCATATCTGAATGATAAAGCTGAAGAGCAAATGTTCGGACATGCCACATATTCAGATTAGCTCAAAATGTCCGATAAATATAAAGATTTAATTAAATATAAACATATTAAACTCAGTAGCTTTGTGTAATGTAATGATCAGTCAGCGTTCACATCAGTTGTTGATGGAACAACATTTTACTTCAGCTAAGTCTTCATAACAGCGCTGACTTGTAAAGCTAACTTGTAAAGCTAACGCTAACGTCAGGACGCCATTTAGTGCTGGAACTGTAATTGTGGTAATAAAAATGAGGGTGGTAATAATATATGTATTAATAAAAGTGTCAGCAGTTATATGAAGTAGAAACGAACATTTTGGTGGCAATTACAAATGCGACTCATTTTAGATAAGACACTACAAGCTTTTGCACATCTGGATTTGGGCAGTTTATCCCATTCTTAATTGTAGATCCTCTGAAGCTCTATTAGATTGCGTAGTAGTGTGGGTGGATCGATCCAAATATCTATAGTATCGATACCAACGTTGGTATTGGAATCGGATCGATACTAGCGTGATGGGATTCGTTTTTTCTCTTCTACATTCAGTACGTTCCTCCCGTTTTATCAAAACGTAGACGTGTGAGCAAACACCGCACCTTCACATTGTACATCCACACCTCATTCTGTGTACTTCATCTATCTTACAAAAAGCCAGAGAAGTGCAATGAGAGAGAGAAATTATGTTTTATTGTTATAGAGTTGTTTCAAATTGAACAAAAACCTCAGACTTCATTAGAGTTCATGATACAGTAGTAATAAAAGTACTTGTTTTTCTAAAAACTTTGCTGCAAAAATCACAAAATCATTTAGTGCTCATAGCATATGAATGATACATTCACCTCATAAATCATGACCCACCACTCTCCCCTACTTAAAAGTACAAAAGCTGCTTTTATAGGTAAAAAGTATCAGTATCAGTATACCTGTATTTACTTGGTATTAGATTGATACCAGATTTTGCAGTATCGCGCACACCACTGTTGGGTAGTGAGCACATGTGAACTGTCATCTTCAGGTCTCTCCGATCACTAACCTAGCTATCATAGCTCATTTACCTGAAAAGTTAACATTTACATTTGCAGGATTTAGCAGATGCTTTTAACCAAAGCAACGTACAGTTATGACTGAATACAATTCGAGCAATTGAGGGTTAAGCGCCTTGTTCAGGGGCCAAACAGTGGAAACTTGGCAGTGGTGAGGCTTGAACCTTCTGATTACTAGTCCAGTACACTAACCGCTGAGCTACAACTACAACTGCTCTCCTTAGTGAGCCACACATTCACACAATGACCGATAGTTACAGGCGTATTCGGCTAACATGAATGTTTTTATGTTATATTTGTTAGAAAACCCACGTTAACTCTTATTAAAGTGTCAATCATTGTAGCGATGCACGTATATCATGGCGGGGACCCCACATTGGTCTTTAATTGGTGTTTAATTCATTTGGATGCCCTTGAGAATAATTTGCTGTACAATAATTAATATTTTCTTCATCAGGTGGCATTTACAACACTACAGGTCCAAGCAGCAGAATATTTAAACGAATTACTTCGACAAGACGGCAAATACAAAAAACACTTTCCTCTACCGCTCAGCGAGATTGACGGGAAAAGGTAAGGCTAACACGTCAGGTATCAGGTATCACTATCATGTCTCAATCATCCAACAGCAGCCTGTACTAGAATTGTACCCTTATTTCACAGGTACAGCGTGATCTCCATTCCGCTGGCATCCTTTTATCCCCAAGCTAACAAAGTTCAGTGGTGGGACGCCATGAACATCACAATCAAAACCACGAGGGAACAGAAACTGCCCCTAACAGACATCCAGCTCCATGAACAGTTCAAGAAAACGTTCGGCTATGACAAAGCCATGACGTTCAAGGTAACAGTTTATTTGATCCCAAACGTTCCAGAATCATGTCAGTTACAGAGTGCTGAGAAAAAGTATTCACCCCTCGTCCCATTTCTTTTATTTTTGCTAATTTGTCACTTTTACATGTTTTAGATGTTCTCATTGAAATGTAAGATGAAGAAACACAAGTAAACACAAAATGCAGCTTTTAAATCATTATTTCTATTTATTGAAGATAAAGAATTACCTATAAGAAGCACCTATATCATCCATGTGACAAAGTAATTAGCCCCCCTTAAATTAAATGTTTGTGATAAATAGGGACGAGTCTTTTATTGTTACACTGTGGAGGTATTTTGTTCCATTCCTCTTTACAGAATGGTTTTAATTTGGCTGTATTAGAGGGTTTTCGAGCATAAATTGGCTGTTTAGGGACCACAAAACCTCAATGAGATTTAAAGCAGGACTTGGACTTTTGGCTGCTCTAAAACCTTCCTTTTGTTTTATTTTGAGCCATTCACACTGTAGCTTTAGGTCAGTAATTGACCGGCAGACGTTCTCCTTCAGGATTTTCTGGTAGAGAGCAGAGTTCATGGTTCCATCAGTTCATGCAGAAGCAAAGCAGCCCCACAACATCATTAATGTAAGACCTGCAGTTCTGTAGATGTTCATTTGGGCTCTTTTGTGACCTCCTGGATGTTATTTTAGCAGGCAGGCCACTCTTGGGAAGGTTCATCACCCAAGTTTTCTCCATTTGTGGACGATGGCTCTCACTGTGGTTTGCAGGAGTCCCAGAGCCCTCGCAATGGCTTTGTAACCGTTTTCAGACTGGTAGATTTTAAGATTGGTGATCTGAAAGATTTAAGTGTGACAAATATGCAAAAATAAAAGAATTTGAGGGGTAAAATACTTTTCACAGCTTTTTTCCACAGTTTTTAATGATACATCACGTACTGTTGTTTGTTTTGTCCACAGAGTGTTTCAGACGGACTCCGTGCAGCAGTAAAGCACGGCCTGTCAGCCACGTTTTACACTTTGAGCCATACGAACTCCTCGGCTCACCTGGAAGAGCTGGACGCAAGCGGCTTCTCTTTGCTTCACCACGCTGCCGCGTATAACCGAACCCACATCATCTGCCAACTGGCGGCTGCTGGCATTAACCTCAACCAAACAAGCAGCGGGAGGTTCGCCAGCTCAGGTACGCTGATTCTTAAGCATAAAACAAAACAAAAAATCATACAGTAAATAGCAAGTGTGATTGTTTATGTGATAAGCTGCAGAGTGTAAAAGCTGGACAATAATAAAGCGGGACAGGAAGAACATCAATGCTTTTAAACTTCGGTGCTGGCGAAGACTTTTTAGAGACCTTGGACGGCAAAGAAGAAAAAGAATAAAAAAGGTTTAATGAAAAAGATAATAATGCTTGGAAGAGTTAAAGAGGTAAAAGAGGAAGAGGAAGGCCAGCAATGATAGTAATAATAATAATAATAATAATAGTGATAATAATAATAATAATAATAATAATAGTAATAGTAATAATAAGAATAATAATAGTAATAATAATAATGGTAATAATAAGAATAATAATAATGGTTATAATAATAATAATAATAATAGTAATAATAATAATAATAATGGTTATAATAATAATAATAATAGTAATAATAATAATAATAATAATAATAGTAATAATAATAATAATAATAGTAATAATAAGAATAGTAATAATAATAATGGTTATAATAATAATAATAGTAATAATAATAATAATAATGGTTATAATAATAATAATAATAATAATAGTAATAATAATAGCAATAATAATAATAATAATATTAATAATAATCATAATAATAACAATGATAATAATAATGATAATAATGGTAGTAATAATAATAATAATAATAATTGTAATAATAATAATGATAAAAATGATACTAATAATATTAATATTGATAATAATAACAATAATAATAGTTATTATAATAACAAAAATAATGATAATAATAAAAGTAATAACAATAGTAATAATATAATATTAAATATAATATTTGATAACGTAATAATGTCATGCATATTATTTGATTTGTAATTAAGAATCTTTGTATTAAATGTGACTGCTCTTTGGGCCCCCACTACATGTGCGGTTATCTGAAGGGCCTCCCTCTCCTGTAGGTCTCACACCGCTGCATGTGGCGGCGAAGTGCGGCTCCCTCGAGGCTCTCAGCTGTTTACTGGCTCTGCACGCCGACTGCAGACTGGTTGACCGGAGAGGCTGGATGGCCGTGCATTTTTCAGCCCTCTACGGTCAGGTCGCGTGTGTCCAGGCCCTGTGCAGGACAGATCCAACACTGCTGGACGTGAACACGCTGGCAGAGTGAGTTACACACGACTTTATTGCTGTGGATACAGAAAGTCCTCCTGACTTTGAACTTTACTGTGTTATGTTTTTGATTTTAAATAGATATAATTAAAAGATATAACGTTACCTAGTACCCATAATGACGCCACCGCTTTACTCTGGTTGGGGTCTTGGTGGGTCTGATCCATTGGCCGAAAGGCAGGAAACACTCTGGACAGGTTGCCAGTCCATCACAGGTCAGACGTGGAGGAAACCGGAGCACCCGGAGAAAACCCACACGGACACAGGGAGAATATGCAAACTCCACACAGAAAGGACCCTGTGAAACGACACTCCATTAAAAAAACCTGCAGCTGTCCACAGTCAGACAAGCTGTACTTCTGGATAGGGCAGTAGCTCTGTGGTTAGGATACCAAACTAGTAACCCATAGCTATCTGGTTCAAGCCTCACCACTGCTAAGTTGCCATTAAAGACCCCTGAGCAAGGCCCTTAAACCTCAAATCTATGGAATGGATCTTGTTGATTTGGATATAAGGTGTTCGCTAAATAGACATGTCTTTTAAAATCGACGCCACTCCCAGAACTAACTGACGTCCAGTTTTACGTAAGCGTTTGGCTTTAACAGTAACTGCTCGGTTTGTGTGTCGTAGGTATCACAGCACCCCGCTCTTACTGGCAGCGATGTCCGGATCCTCGGACTCTCTGGTCTTCCTGCTGTCCAGTGGGGCGGACTGGAAAACGACCGACAGTAAGGGCAACAACGTGGTTCATCTGGCAACCCTGTACTTCCACACCAACATCCTCAGACGCCTCATTCAGCTGAATCTGGAGGGCCTTCCCGTCTGGAAGCTTCTCGTTGGTACGGCGCAGCATCGTTGTCATCATTTTCATTTTTATTATTATCTGTATTATTATTATCATTATTATTGTCTTTTTTTATCATCATAATATTAATATTATTGTTATTATTTTTTTCAATATCATTATACAATTTTTACCGTGATTCAGGCAACACAAACGATGCATCAAAAAGGAAACACAAAACGAAATTTACTTCATTAATAAAATTGGTGGCGATCTGGTTCCACTGTGGTTTACAAGAAGTAACGTAAAGCCTCCACAAGGGGGCGTTCGAGTACAAATTCATTTTGTGTTTATGTAAAACCCTGCACTAGCCTACCAGTGCTGACTTCTCCAGCTTGTGAATTCGAATCTCAGCTTCTCTACGATCGGCTCGTCTGAGGGAGGGAGGGTCGTAGTGATTCCTCATAACTGCTGCAGTTACGACCTCTACTGGTGGATCGATGGTGCTGCACAGAGACAGGGGATAACGGAGATAGTGCGTGATTTTTTGTGCGCAATACGGATATCCGTATGAACCTCGTGCAGGTGAAAAGCGGTCAGTGCTGCACATTTGTCGGTAGGGTCATGAGTGAAGGTCTGCAGCAGTAGAGGGAATTGGATACGACTAAATTGGGAGGAATGTCTGTGTCCAGGTGTTGACCTTATTTTATTCCTCCTGTCTTTATTGTCCACTGTAGAGATGCTGCACAGTGAGAAGAACAGGACAGTGGAGATGGCGGTCAGGTGCACGGAGGCTCTTTGCGTGAACGCTGACCCCTACTGGAGAGACATCACGGACGCAGGTCACACCCACAGCTAATAACAGCAGGTCACATGGTTAAAGGAACGATGTGTCGATAACGACCTCGGTCTGCGTGTGCTGTAACAGGCGGCGTCGCAGCTCTGGTGAAGCTCCTGCGCAGCGACAGGCCGTTGCTCCAGCGCATCTCTGCCGCAGTCTTGTGTCATCTGACCGTGAATGCGCCGGTGTGTGAGGAGCTGGTGCAAAATGAAGCAGTCCGGGTGCTGGTCGAGCTGGTCAGCGTCCAGAATCCAGAGCTGCAGTCACGCTGCACTGTTATCCTGGCAGACCTGGCCGGGCACAGCGCCGGGTACCGGAGTCACATCGATGAGCTGGTGGGTCCGAGCGACACTATATGAGACGATTATGAAATTCAATTTAAAAAAATGTAGATTTTTTTATCTCCTGCATATTTGACACCATATAGTAAATAAATAATTTAATTAGCATCCAGAGTTTTTACTGGTGCTCAGACATCAGTGTTAACAAATATGTTATTTACACATTTTTTAATGCAATTTCCCCTCAATTTTCCTTTCAATTTAGTCATATCCAAATCCCTGATCGTATTTCACTTCTTTGTAGGACGGTCGTAACTAACACGCCCTCTCCAACACGTGTGCAGTACCAACCCCCCCCCACTTACAATATTTCCAGTGTGATTCAGCTTGTTAAGGTTGTATAGGCCAGGGTTTAAAAAAAAAAAAATATTGGTTGCAGACAAAAATAAGAGTAATAATAATTAAATAAACAGATTTTAGGGCCGCTCAGGTGGTGCAGCAGTTAAACACACTAGCACACCAGAGCTGGCATTTCGAACTCATCGGCTACATGAACAATGATTGGCTGTTGTTCATACAGGGAGGGAGCCGGATAGGGACTCTCTCATAACTGATGCAATTACGACCTCTGCTGGCTGATTGATGGCGCCTGCTCGGAGTTGAGAGATAATGCGATCAGGGTGTGGCTCTCCGTACACAAGGCTGATCCACATATGAACTCGCCTCGTGCGGGTGAAAAGAGGCAGTCGGTACTGATCACGTGTTGAAAGGGGCGTGTGTCAGTCTCGCTCTCCTCAGTCGGGGTGGGGGTCAGCACCAGCGGAGAGGAAGCGTAACGCGATTGGACGTGCTAAAAATCGGGAGGAAAAAGGGGGAGAAAATGCATTTAAAAAACAAATTTTAACAGGCACATAAACAAAATGAACTTGTACACGAACGCCCCCTTGTGGAGGCTTTATGTTACATTTTGTAAACCACAGTGGGACCGGATTGTCACCATTTTCATTAATTAAGTTTGTTTCGTTTTGTGTTTCGTTTTGATAAATTGAATGTGTTGATAAATTTGATGTGTTGCCTGGGTCGCAGTAAAAATTATGGACAAGATATGGGTCGCTTGAAAAAAAGTTCAAAAAAACCCTAGTAGTATAGGCCATGCGAGCACCCTTACCCACAGTTACTACTAAGTCAAAATAAAAGTGGTATAAACTTTAAAAGGCTCAATTAGGGTTAAATGATGCTTAATTGCCCTTTTAAGAGGGATCTCCGTGCTCCGCCACACCAATACATGACATACTGCAAAACAACCAGCAGGACCTTTGACCTTTCCTTGTTTTTGGACTTGTTTTTGGCAGGGTGGAGTGACCCCGGTGGTACAGCTGCTGAGCTCCGACGTCCAGGACGTGCTGGTGAACGCTATAAAGTGTGTCCGAGCTCTGTGTGACGCCTGCCCCCGAATCCAGAACGCAGTGGCGCTGTCTGGAGGGATTCCACTCCTGGTCGAGCTACTCGCCGTCACCTCGGGTACAGTGTCTAACTCTGAAACAAACCATAAAGCACCTTACTACACCCCTCAAATTTTCCTCCCAAGGGTTGTGACTAACACACACCTCCACGTGTGCAGTACCGAACCCTTTTTTCACCTATGGAGATCCGTATCGTGCATGGAGAGTCACACACTGATCTCCATTATCCCCCGTCTCAGTGCAGCCCCATCAATCAGCCAGCAGAGGTCGTAACTGCAGCAATTATGAGGAATCCCACCGACCAGCAAATCACTGTTCGTTTAGGCGCTTGGTCTGATAGTAGCAGAGCTGAGATTTGAACTCACAAGATTGAGCTAGCATGTTTTACTTCAAGCGCCCCTTTGACTGAGTTATTATAATGTTTTTTCTCTTCTGGCTGTTCCCATACTTCACTACAGCGTCACTACAGTGGATCTGGTCCTCATACCAGACTACTTCTATCCGGATTTGAGACCAGTACTGAGAGTGCACTGACAAGGGCACCCCCTAATGGCTAGGCTGTTTCACTCCCCCCCCTCCGTCTCAGACATTACGCCCGATTGACCGATAGCACCGAGATTTGAACCCTGGATCCCCAGACCACAGCAGTAGAGCACCACAACAAACCCAAATAAGAACAATGGAATTTATATATATGTGTGTAATATAGAAGTTGTGCAGGAAGAGGCGTGTCTGGCCCTGGCCGAACTGGCCCGTGGACACCGGGAGAACCAGGACCTGATCTGTGCTGCGGGTGCTGTAAGTTCCCTGGTGCAGATCCTGAGCACCGGAAAAATCTCCACGCAGGTCAAAGCAGCCAAAGCTGTGGAGGCCGTAGTGAACCGAAACGCCGCCGCACAGGAACTCTGTCAGAGGAAAAACACCCACGTGCACCTGATGTGGCTCCTGAAGGTAATATGATTATGGCTTCGCTTTAGTTTCATATTTAATCAACAATTCTTTTAAATTTCCTGACAGTTTAGTCATATCCAATTCCCCAATTGATGCTGCAGACCTCCACTCCTGGCCGAGGAGGGTCATAACTAACACACGCCCCCTCCCACACGTGTGGAGTATCGACCGCTTGTTTTCACCCTCACCAGCAGGTTCATACGGAGATCCGTATCGTGCACGGAGAGTCATGCACCGATCGCCGTTATCCCCGTCTCTGTGCAGCACCTTCAATCAGCCAGCAGGGGGCATAATTGAAGCAGTTTTTAACCTCCCTCAGACAAACCAATCAATGAGCTGAGATTTGAACTTGCATGCTTGCGAGTTTTGCTGGCCCACCAAATTAATATTTATATTAGTATTTTATAATTATTATTTATGCATCGGAAAGTGTTAAAGGATGTTTATTATCTGTTAAAGACATCATGAGATTATTGTACGTAGAACAATGTTATACATGTCATTTCTTCTTTAAATCCTTTATTTATTATTTTTTAGCAACAACTGTGTTCTAATCAAACCCTACAGAATAAATACAGATTAATTTAGTGCCATTAGTTTACCTGCTACATGAGTTTTTCAAGTAGGAGAAAACTGGAGCTCATGAAGAAATCATGCCAAGGCTTTTACAGACGATGACTGTGGTGAAAGGTTTAAACACACGAGCGTTCTTCAAAAAGTTTCTGCACTTTTTAAAACTCTATTTATTACGAATTTCACTGATGCGAGGCACCCAGGTGTCGAGATTCTGAACTCCTCGGTTTGAAACTCGGCGTTGTCTCCGGTCAGCTGGGCGCCATCTAGCGGGTATAATTGGCAGTGCCTGCAGCAGATACTAATTGGCCACTGGTGGGGGCCGGACTATGTGTGTGTGGGTGGATCTTCATACCCTGTGTAAGGACCCTGATTGGCGGAAGAGACGCCTGTGCAGAATGCAGGGGCGAGAAGAGGAGGGCTGTACACGTGTCGGAAGAGGCGTGTACGGCGACGTGCTCTCCTCGGATGTAATCTGGTATCTCTCAGCAGCGGAAGACAAAATGGAGTCACTAAATCAGGAGGAAAATGGGAAGAAAATGCATTCTAAAAAAATAATATGACTGATGCGCCACTGCTTACACATCATCATCACATGAAAATCTTTTTCCCCTTAAAGCTTCTTTCAGCGTCCAAAAATCCGGACTATAAGCGTCTCTCAGTCTCTCAGACACGAGTGATTCCTCCTCCACCCTCACCGATTATAACCAACATATAAAAGTGAGGAAACTTTTTGAAAACCCATCGTAGGTCCACTGAACTACCATGTAACCCTGATACATTATGCATTTATTAAACAAGTCATAAAATACACAAGAATACACGTCAAGTCATGAAGCCGTTAAAAAAGCTCGTTCCTTTACATGTCGGTTCTGTTTTTGATTTAATCACAGGTATTCCATCAGGAAACGCGGGAACAGGGTGCGACGGCTCTCTGGGCCCTTGCAGGAAACACACCAAAGCAGCAGAAGAATATCGCCAAGCTTCTGGGCCATGAATTCATCCTGGACCTGGTCCTGTCCACATCAGATAAAATGCAGTACGTAGGTAAGACCAGAGAGACTACGAGGGATCTTCAAAAAGTTTCAGCACTTTTATATGTTGGTTATAATCGGTGAGGGTGGAGGAGGAATCACTCGTGTCTGAGAGACTGAGAGACGCTGATAGTCCGGATTTTTGGACGCTCAAAGAAGCTTTAAGGGGAAAAAGATTTTCATGTGATGATGATGTGAAAGCAGCGGCGCATCAGTGGCTACGAGCTCAACCCAAAAAAATTTTTGCTGACGGCATTAAAAAGTTGGTACGACGCTGGAAAAATTTATCGGAAGTTGACAATGTGAAATTCTTGAAAATCTTATTAAATAGAGTTGTAAAAAAAGTGGCGAAACTTTTTGAAGAACCCTTGTATATGTTAAAGTAATAATAAAAAACATTGCATTCATTCTTTTCTGGTTTGGGGTTGTAGAACTTGCGTATAAGCACGAGTGTCTTGACCTTTACATGGACTTGCCAAAGCACCGTTCCAAAAAAACACACCCCGGCACGTCGTTGGGTCAGCAGCATCTGGAACGCTCGTAAATCTAAAGCAGGACGTTTCCAGTGAACCCGTCCTCACCCGAAACCTCCCGAGATTCACCAACCCAAGAGCCAAGCGCGGTAAATCCAGCGCTCAATGATGTGACGCTGACAGGACTGGACGTGCCGTGCTAACGACCGAACGACCGACTGACAGCCGTCTGGACAGCCGTCGGCTCGAGTTTTACAATCTGCTACCGTGAGAAGGGTCACGTCCAGGAGCGGCACTTCCTGTCCGGAGATGCTACGAGTCTGCTAGACTCATAACGCAGCCAGACGCGCGCCTCTGGAATCCCAGGCCGCCGCCGGGACCCGCGCATAACGATCCTCGTAAGAAAAATGTGTTTTCGCGGCTTGTTTTTGCCATTAGCGTCTGACACACGTCCGACGGTCATTCTGAGATCGTACGAGACGATTCGTCCTCTTGGTCCTCCGGTCTGCTCTGGTATTCCAGGTCTGTTTTAAAGCTCCAGGTCCATCAGTTCCTTCCAAACTCCCACTAGAGTTCAGTCCTCACTGCTCTGCTTATTTTATTTACAGGATGCCAAGCGGTGACCGCGCTCAGCCGGGACAGTCGTCTTCACCAGAAAGGACTCTGCAGGGAAAAAGTGGTCCAGCCCCTGGTGCGAATCCTGCGGGGCTCCCGTACCACCGAGAGAACCCTCCTCAGTGTCATCGGTGCTCTCAGAGCCCTGTGCATTGGTAATATTCTACTTTTATATAGTATTTCCTGTACAGTTTGTAAATATAAATGCATTTAGTCCTGTAAAACACTCCAAATAAGTCAGGACGTGGGCGTGTTCCCCCCTGTGTTCCATCAGCGTTCCGATTAATTGAGGACTGATTAACTGAGGACACTAATTTCTCCGTTCTTGCTCGATATGAGACTTCAGCTGCTCAACAGTCCGTGCTCGCCGCTGTTCGAGTCTCGTCTCTATGATGCGTCGTATATTTGAATAGGAGACAGATCTGGACTGCAGGCAAGCCGGTCAGGCACACACACTCTGTTGTAGGTGTTCAGATGAAGCCTGGCATCATCTTGCTGAAATAATCATGCTTTGATAAGTGCGCGTCACACTAAAATCGGAATGTACGCCTCCACCTCACACATACGCGAGTTACCCATGACATGGGCACTCATGCATTCCTCATGATAGTGGTTGGCTTTTGCAGCTTTCACTGATAACAGTCTGGATGGTCCTTTTCGTCAGTGAACTCAGTGGATCACAGAACACATTTTCACCATCTTTCGGTCCAGCTCGAGTCCGAGTCGCTCGTAAGTCGCACACACAGCGACTTTAGACTCGACTCGGACTCGTTTCAAATGACTCGTGTACAACAAAAGTCAGCAACATTAGTTACGTGTGATAATTATATATATACTGTATATGATCCATCATCATTCTGATCGTGTCATTTTCTGCTCTTTAATAATAATAATAATAATAATAATAATAATAATAATAATAATAATAATAACGCTCCGGCCGTCTTAACCCACAACACACACAATGTGTAAATGTTCCAGCAGCTTCCGGCGTAGTGATGAAGCGTCGCTCCCTACTTAAAATGGTGGAATACCCTACGTAGTGCCCTTCACAGTAACAGATAATGTGAATGGAACGCTCCTACAGAATCGGTGCTGATGGTTGTAAGACGCTTTCTGAACCAATCAGAGCTTCTGATTGTAATTGTTAGTAAGAAATGCTGTTATTTGCATTTATTCAGTTTGCGTCACACAGATGACGTGGTAATGAAACGCTCGATCGGCTTTCTAACGACTTCCTGTTTTACTTCACCACCGGGAAAAGTTTGGAGGTTTTTAATTATAAGCACATTTACAAAATAACGGATTCTGTTCCTAATGGGACGCACGCTTATAAATGTAATAGCATCTGGAAGAACAGAAGCTAAGGTAAGCAGCGGTTATGATTGTTTTTGCTGTGTTTGGGATTTTGGCCGCTGTGCCGTGATTTGCAATGAAAACAAAACGTCGGTTTAAGCTTTTAACTGGAACCTGGGAAAGTAAAGGCACGAAGTAAAACGGCTAAATACACTCGCTAATCTGTTGTTGTTTTTATCTGAACTTACAGATTATTTCTTTATTTCTACATTTATAATATATGTTTTGTGTTTATTATATTGACTCGTGACTCGACTCAGACTCGTATTTTGTGACTTGTGAACATCTCTGGCCCAGGGAACTGGCTGCGTTTCTGTATTGAATTGATGTACAGGTTGAGTTTCAGGTTGCATTTCTTGATGATTTCTTTGTATTATTTGGGGTCTAAAATCACTTTCAAGCACTTTTTATTTTATTTTTATTTATACAGGACTGGCTCACACTAATAACATGAACAGTCAGAGGCTGATTCATGAAGAAAAGGCCGTTCCGACTTTATTAGAGCTTCTGCAAAACCACAGATCTCTTCAGGTCAAGGTAAGCAGTCAGACCAGTGTGGTCAAGGTCCCAGAGATTTTAGTTTTTGACATATTTGACAGTTTGGGTCCTTTGCCGTATAAATAAGGTCCAGAAAACCATAGTTTGACAAGTTTGGTGTTGAAGAACCCCACCTATTTGCACAGGGTCTTGATCTGCCAAAATCATATGGGACATTCGAGGGCCTTGCTCAGGGGCCCAGCAGTGGCTGCAAAGCTCCACCCACTAAGCTCCCACTGACACAAATGACAATAAAACCTCTTGAACTTGAACACACCCACTTAAACACAGTAGCCTATACAGTCTCATGCAACAGTTTGGACCCTCCACCCCCTGGTCGATTCAAGGTTTTGTTTTGTGTTTTTTAAATGAATATAAGTTAAAACATTTAAACCTTTAACTCTGTACCGTTGTTTTTTATGAGACAGGTCCAGGTCGCTCAGACGCTGGCGTGCATACTGATGGGGAATAAAAAAGTTCAGGAGGCATTCTGGGAACACGAAGACTTTTCTTACGACACCATAGTGAATCTGCTGCACGCCCCAGACCGAGTAACCTGCAGCTTCATCACAGTTTATCCTACATATGTTCCACATCTTTATAATTATTTATTATTTATTTACTGACACTCTTGGTAAATTTATTTTACATCATAGTAATTCAGCACAAGTAGGATTTAAAAAATACACAAATCAAATAATAAAACTAGTAAAGCTTTAATTAACTTCCTGAAAACAGTCTTAACAGTCAGTGGCAGCATTTTAGGATCACCAAAAATCTCCAAATCTCCAATCAGACCAAACATTTATACCTCCAAACTGTTTGGAAGGCAAAAAGCATTCATTTTTATATCAAATCACAAATGTAAGGACCCTGAGTCTGCTGGATGCTGCTTTTATATAACTTATTTTTTATATTTATACTTATATTTGATATTTTTATATTGTTATATTGTTTTTTATTTCTATATTTATACTTAATTGTATATATTGTTTGTCTGTATGTCTATCTATCTATACGTTTTGTATATCTATCTATCTATCTATCTATCTATCTATCTATCTATCTATCTATCTATCTATCTATCTATCTATCTATACGTACTGTATATCTGTCTATCTGTCTGTCTGTCTGTCTATCTATCTATACGTACTGTATATCTATCTATCTATCTATCTATCTATCTATCTATCTATCTATCTATCTATCTATCTGTCTATGTCTATCTATCTATACGTACTGTATATCTGTCTATCTATCTGTCTGTCTGTGTCTGTCTGTCTATCTATCTATACGTACTGTCTATCTGTCTGTCTGTCTGTCTGTCTGTATGTCTATCTATCTATCTGTCTGTCTGTCTGTCTGTCTATCTATCTGTCTGTCTATCTATCTATACGTACTGTCTGTCTGTCTGTCTGTCTGTCTATCTATCTATCTATCTATCTATCTATCTATCTGTCTATACGTACTGTATATCTGTCTATCTATCTGTCTTTCTGTCTGTCTCTAAATTCTGCACTAACACGACTGAAAACATTAGATTTTGATCGCCGTTTGTTGATTTGTGGTAAACGGTGATGCCATGTTTTGTATATATTTTCTATATATTAGAACATCGGTCTGGAGGCAGGCCACGCCCTCGCTCTGTTTGCATACGATAACATAGAGGAGCAGTTAACCATCGGGCAGTACAGCGGCGTTCGGATGGAGATCTACGAGCCCTTTCTGACCTCAGATGATCAGACGGAGCGGGCCAGAGCTGCTTTTCAGGTAGTGAGACAATCAGACGTTTCTTTAACGCTGTGTGCAGGGATTTTTCATCTTACTTACATCAGTAACTGGTGCTATAGATTCTAAAAGATTATTTTACTGTTATAATAACACACATTATATTGGTAATCTGCGTCACAACACGTCAAAATAAACTAGAGACACTTAAACTTTATAATATTTAAAGATCGAATAGCTTTATATTTGCACATTTTATTACTTTTTTGTTTTGATTTTCCAAAACACCTATATTATATTCTGTATGGTCACCGGCATACTTTACATACTTTTACAAGAAACCAGTGGCGTAACTAGGAGCTCATGGGCCCCAGTGCAAAAAACAATGTTGGGCCCCCTCAACAAATTTCATATACAGTGTATCACAAAAGTGAGTACACCCCTCACATTTCTGCAGATATTTAAGTATATCTTTTCATGGGACAACACTGACAAAATGACACTTTGACACAATGAAAAGTAGTCTGTGTGCAGCTTATATAACAGTGTACATTTATTCTTCCCTCAAAATAACTCAATATACAGCCATTAATGTCTAAACCACCGGCAACAAAAGTGAGTACACCCCTCAGTGAAAGTTCCTGAAGTGTCAATATTTTGTGTGGCCACCATTATTTCCCAGAACTGCCTTAACTCTCCTGGGCATGGAGTTTACCAGAGCTTCACAGGTTGCCACTGGAATGCTTTTCCACTCCTCCATGACGACATCACGGAGCTGGCGGATATTCGAGACTTTGCGCTCCTCCACCTTCCGCTTGAGGATGCCCCAAAGATGTTCTATTGGGTTTAGGTCTGGAGACATGCTTGGCCAGTCCATCACCTTTACCCTCAGCCTCTTCAATAAAGCAGTGGTCGTCTTAGAGGTGAGTTTGGGGTCATTATCATGCTGGAACACTGCCCTGCGACCCAGTTTCCGGAGGGAGGGGATCATGCTCTGCTTCAGTATTTCACAGTACATATTGGAGTTCATGTGTCCCTCAATGAAATGTAACTCCCCAACACCTGCTGCACTCATGCAGCCCCAGACCATGGTATTCCCACCACCATGCTTGACTGTAGGCATGACACACTTATCTTTGTACTCCTCACCTGATTGCCGCCACACATGCTTGAGACCATCTGAACCAAACAAATTAATCTTGGTCTCATCAGACCATAGGACATGGTTCCAGTAATCCATGTCCTTTGTTGACATGTCTTCAGCAAACTGTTTGCGGGCTTTCTTGTGTAGAGACTTCAGAAGAGGCTTCCTTCTGGGGTGACAGCCATGCAGACCAATTTGATGTAGTGTGCGGCGTATGGTCTGAGCACTGACAGGCTGACCCCCCACCTTTTCAATCTCTGCAGCAATGCTGACAGCACTCCTGCGCCTATCTTTCAAAGACAGCAGTTGGATGTGACGCTGAGCACGTGCACTCAGCTTCTTTGGACGACCAACGCGAGGTCTGTTCTGAGTGGACCCTGCTCTTTTAAAACGCTGGATGATCTTGGCCACTGTGCTGCAGCTCAGTTTCAGGGTGTTGGCAATCTTCTTGTAGCCTTGGCCATCTTCATGTAGCGCAACAATTCGTCTTTTAAGATCCTCGGAGAGTTCTTTGCCATGAGGTGCCATGTTGGAACTTTCAGTGACCAGTATGAGAGAGTGTGAGAGCTGTACTACTAAATTGAACACACCTGCTCCCTATGCACACCTGAGACCTAGTAACACTAACGAGTCACATGACATTTTGGAGGGAAAATGACAAGCAGTGCTCAATTTGGACATTTAGGGGTGTAGTCTCTTAGGGGTGTACTCACTTTTGTTGCCGGTGGTTTAGACATTAATGGCTGTATATTGAGTTATTTTGAGGGAAGAATAAATTTACACTGTTATATAAGCTGCACACAGACTACTTTTCATTGTGTCAAAGTGTCATTTTGTCAGTGTTGTCCCATGAAAAGATATACTTAAATATCTGCAGAAATGTGAGGGGTGTACTCACTTTTGTGATACACTGTATATATATAAATGCTGTATGCTGATAGATACTGTACATGTATTCTGATATTTCATTATCTTTTAGTTATTTATGAGGGTGCCATATTAGGGTGTCATACTGCATTGTGCCCAGTGATTACGGAAACACCAGACTCACCTCAACCCTGACCAGGATAAATTGGTGGTAAACACCAATATTGCTCTAAATATCAAAACAAAGCCAATTTGTCAACATTGGGCCCCTGAGCAAGGCCCTTAATTCACTCTTTGCACTGTATTGAGTCACGATTGTAAGCCACCGTGGATAAAAGCATCTGATAAACGCTGTAAATGTTAAAAATGAATATTTTTACTACTCTGCTTTGATGTCAGATGAAATATTTTCCTTTTGATCTGATTCTTTTGATGTTGTTGATCGTTAGATCATCGTGTTGGCCAAAGTGATCAAAGGTTCGGACCAGGTGACCCTGACGGCGAGGGGAGTCACAATCCTGGCGGAGTTACTGCAGTCTGAAAACCCCACCGCCGTCGTCATCACAGGTACTTTACATTTTTATTCTATTCTCCTATCTAGTCGTATCCAATTCCCCCTGGTATATCTCTCCTCCACTACTGCAGAGCCTGTCCCTGACTAATGAGGGTCGTATCTAACACACACCCTCTCTGACACGTGTGTGCAGTACCAACCGCTTCTTTTCACCAGCACGAGGCGGGTTTACACAGAGATCTGTATCGCGTACGGAGAGTCAGGCGATGATCTATATTATTCACCGTCCCTGTGCAGTGCCTCGACCAGCCAGCAGACGTCATAACTGCAGCAGTGATGAAATATTCCTCTGAGATTTTGTCTGCGTGTAGGAGCCCGGCCGGCCGATAGCAGAAACAGCTCAACACGGGTGGGCAAGCTTGTCTTTCCGCTGCACCAACTGAGCCCCATATTTATTATTTATTCAATGTGTCTTTGTATACATTTTAAATAGCTAAAGAACATCCTTAAAATGTGTCGAATGTAAACTACATGACCGAAAGTATGTAGACACCACTCCTAATTACTGAGTTGAGGTGTTGTAGCCACACCCGCCGCCGCATAGTTAAAAACGCCAGCCCACCAGTGCTAAAATCTCAAGCTTGACAGGCGCTACACGGACAACGATTGGCTCGTCTGACGGTGCATCACTGCTGCAGTTACGACCTCTGCTGGCTGATCGATGGTACTGCACAGAGACGCAGGATAATGAAGACTGCTGCACGATACAGATCTCCATATGATCCCGTCCGGTGCAGGTGAAAAGAAGTGGTCATACTGCACACGTTCCTGAGGGGGCGTGTGCTAGTTACGGCCCTCCTCGGTCTGAAAAGGATGTCTCCAGCAATAGAGATGAGGTGCATAAAAATTGCGCTTTTGGCACCAACGTCAATATATTGATCATGCTAATTAAAGTTTGAGCATTAAAGCTCTTTATTAGTGTATGATTTTATGCTTTGAGTTGCTGCAACGTGATTGGCTGATTGATGATTGTATAACAGCATAACTAAGCAAGTGCCCAGGTATTCCTAATAAAGTGGCAGGTGAGTGTATTACCCATACAGCCTCTGCTGGTATAACACATGTATTTTTTATTATATAGTCATAATAATACATCATAAAGAGCAGCGCATCATGATGTTTAAAGTCTTGGGATTTTTGTAAACAATATAACATGACAGAAATGTTGATTTTATTTCAGCTCAGTTCCTGGCGAGCCTGGCACACATGAGACGAGGTTTACCTGACGCCATCGTCACCATGGGCGGGGTAAAGCACCTCTGCGCTCACCTGTACTCCGACAACGAGGAGGTACGTCCGATAAAACGGTACATACCGAGGTAAGGTAAAGCGGCGGCTTTAAAACTGCACTTTTCCGTTTAATCAGGTACGCGCGGCCTGCGCCAACGTCCTCGGCTACCTGACCTACAACCGCCACGCTCACCGCCAGCTGCTGGTGGAGTGCAGAAACCGAACGCTCACGTACAAACTGCTGATGGATAATCTGGATCCAGACGCTCAGATCTGCCGCAGGTTCACGTCCGAGTTCGACAGACAGAGGAGAGCGGGTCTTCCCTCGCTCAGGTACGTTTCATTTAATCTTTATTTCATTATTCTGGGTAGGTCCGGGGTCACGAACTACGATATACAGAGCTGCGGCCACTGTAGATACCCGGCTGGGTAATAGGAGCACTGAGATTCTAACCCGGATCTCGGCGGTGGTGGGTTAGCGTGATGGACCCCTGTGCCACCCGAGCGCCTCACTTCGGCATATCTCTTTTATTTTTAGATTGCATAATTACGAGGGATCTTTAAAAAGTTTCCGAACTCTTTTTTAGTCGCCTTCCGACGCATATATTCAGCGTCGTACCAACTTTTTAATGCCGTCAGCAAAAAATATTTTTGGTTGAGCTCGTAGCCACTGATGCGCCACTGATTTCACATCATCATCACATGAAAATCTTCTTCCCCTTAAAGCTTCTTTCAGCGTCCAAAAAGGTGGAAATCAGACAGAGCTAAATCCGGACTATAAGCGTCTCTCAGTGTCTCAGACACGAGCGATTACTCCTCCTCCACCCTCACCCACCGCTTATAACCACGATATAAAGATCCTTCATACCTCATATTTCTCCTAAACTGTACACTCACGGACTACGATATTAGGTTTGTGCACTCTCTGTGCACGATTCGGATCTCCAGATGAACCTGCCTGGTTCAGGTGAAAAGAGAAAAGAGAAAAGAAGCAGTCGGTACTGCACGCGTGTCAGAGGGAATTGGATATGACCAGATTGGAAGGAAAATTGGGAAAATGCATTAAAAAATCGTGTGTTTTGCCATCAAGAATAAACTCTTATTATTATTTTTTGACAGTTTGGAGGAAAACGGAGGTCCACCAGTCCGGCAGCACTACAGTAAAGGTACATGAATTAGATCTGAGTCTGTTATTCAGTCATGTGACTAAAAAATAAAAAATAAAAACCCGGGGCGGGGCCTTTCTGTATGGAATTTGCATGTTCTCCCCATGTCTGTGTGGGTTTCCTGTGGGAGCTCCGGTTTCCCACAGTCCAAAAACATGCAGTCGGGTTAATTGGAGACACTGAATTACCCTGTAGGTGAATGGGGGTGTATGTGTGTGTGTGTGTGCCCTGCGATTGACTGCCGCCCCGTCCAGGGTGTTACTGTGTGCCTTGCGCCCATTGAAAAGCTGGTATAGGCTCCACCTGGGCGCCTATTAAACGACTTTTAAACTTTCCACTCTGGCCACAACTTAGTTTAACTGTAGTTGAATAAACAATCGCTGGTTTAGGTGGTTTAATATTAAATACGAGCGCTGGACGCTGCATCAGCATGCCGTCTGAAAAATGTACTCCAGCTTGTTCTCTGGTTTCTTTTTAGGAATCAGACCCACATCACAGAGCCGACCCGCCACCGGGGCACCGCTGCAGAGGAGCCGGACCACCGATCCCCGGGTTCGATACGCTGATGAAGCCTCCGCGAGTTCGTACAGACCTAAACTGGAAAAACGACGCTCGAGTAACGTCACCTGATGTCAGAATCTCAGTGCTCTGTAGGGAGCCGGAGGGAAAAAAGCACTTAAAAACACTAAAAATAATACAAAATGAATAAACTATAAAGATTTGATTTTAACAGAGCTTTTATATATAAAATAGGAATTACACAGTCAGTTTAGTTCAGTTTTTTATCTTCAGTTTTAACAGTGGAAGCTTGATTTGTGCGTCTCTCACTTCTGTAGAAATATCTCTGCCAAGCGGAGCCCTAAAAGAAAGATTAGATAAATGATTATTAAATAGAACATGATGAAGTATTTTAAGGGTGTAAATGTAGCTCAGACTCACTTGGGCTCGTATTGAACGTCCTGAGTAAACGAGACGATCCCTTTTCCTTCCTTCAGCCTCTCCACACCGTTCCTGAACAAAACAGAGCAGAAAATTATTAACAATAAAGGACTGAAGTACTTTTACAACCTTATTTGTCTCAAATGAGTTATTATATGAATTTATTATTTGAATTATTATTAGGGTGGCCACTTTCATAACCCCAAAACTGAGAACATGACAGTGGGGAGTCAGGATCGTGTCTCCAGCACACAAAAT
Organism: Trichomycterus rosablanca; assembly: GCF_030014385.1. NCBI lineage: Eukaryota > Metazoa > Chordata > Actinopteri > Siluriformes > Trichomycteridae > Trichomycterus > Trichomycterus rosablanca. Next base: position 39,140,013 of record NC_085999.1, on the reverse strand, counting down.
TAAAACCTTCATTGATTTAATTGTGAAATTCACCACATTTAGACTCGACTTGTGATACTTTTGTCCAAAATCATGAACTTCATCTTTCCTGAATCTTCCAAATGAGTCGGGTGCTGAGCGACACTCAGAGCTGGACGCTGTGTTTCGTTTTGGAGTGTCTACGATGTGAACGGTTATTAAAACTTAGTAATTAAGGAGCGTTTCAGGGCCGGACGTTCCACAGTAAAGTGGTGGACGTGCTCACGGAAAGTGGAGCTTTAAACCAATCAAATACGAGTCGTTTACTTTGACGTGTTCGTAACCAATGACAGGAGAATTAATTATGATCGTTACAAGCGTCCGGTTCACTTCCAAACGAGGACGAATACGAGTCTGTCCAGGTATTGAGCCGGACTGTGGACAGGCGGATGGACCGTTAATCCGTACCATGCAATCATTACTCCATTATCTGTGCAGAATTTGGCGGGAGGACAGAGTAACCGCAGTCCGGTGGCGTCGGTGACGATCCTCAGCGTTTCTCTGATGTATTCGTTACTTGCTACTCCTCCTGATACAACCTAGAAAGAAAAGCGCACAAAGAAATGAGATTCAAACCCAAATATGGGCCATTTGGCCACCCTGGAACCCCGGGGTGTGGTGAACTCACCAGCGTTGGGTCGTCCCGCGGCAGGAGGCCTCTGGCCTGGCAGAACAGGATGGCCCGGTGCGTCCGCTTGGCCGTGTGCGAGGCTACGGTGTGCTGCGTGCCAGCGACGATATCGTGAACGCAGGATAATAACCGACCCTGCTCCATGCCTGCCGGGACAGAAAACGCTCAAAAAACAAGTCTGTGATGGTCTGGTTAATCATTCAACAAATCCATAAATAAAGAGTCACCTTCTTCCTTCTCTTTTTTGATAATAGCCGTGGTCACTTGGTTGCGGACGCCGGCGAAGGAGAAGTTGCAGTCGTAGTGCTGTCCCATAGGTGATCTAAACTGGAACTTGAGTCGGTCTCCTTCTCTCGCCAGCACCTCGATCGCTTGACCTCCGCTGAGAACCGAACATTTCGGGTGCTTTATCAGAGACAGCCTCCTCGCTACCTGCTCCAAAAAACCAACGTGTTTTGGTTCTATTAAGCTTTTAATGCATAACGTATACAAACATTTTTAGATTTGGTTCGAGTAACTGGTATGAGGTCTGGGGTTCGAATCCTGGGCTGGGCTCACAAATACAAAGTGTGAATCTGAGCTGAATCTGCATCAGTGTGGAATAAGGTGCAGATCCAGGGTTACAGCTCCACGTGTATCTGTGTTTATCTGGATTCTCCTCCCTGTTTCACTTTTAAACTTGTGTTACAGCTCCAGCTTCTGAGAAATGTTGAGAATCAGAATCAGCTTCTCCCAGAGTCTAAAACGCTTCTGGTTGAAAATAAAGCTTAACGTGGTTTAATGTAGTAAAAGAAGGAGACAGGAGCACTAAACTCCTCTTCATTATTACTGCTCATAAGTTCCTCCACTAATCACATTCCTCACTCGCTGTTTTACTACAATAAGTCACGCTAAGCTTTGTGCACCGCCGTCACACTTCATAGGAAATAACGGCACAGCAGCTTCTCATGTGAATGCGCCGGTGCTGAAGGGAATACGATATTCCAACATCAAGCATCTCCAGCATTAAGAAGCGTCAGGAAACAATAAAGAAGTAAAACTAAAGTGCAGCTTTTATTGTATTTTTATTGATGTGTAACTGTTAGTAATTGTATTTCAGTGTGTTTATATTATATTTGTGTTATTTTCAGTGTTTAAGTGTCAAAAACAACCTCATTATTTTACATGAGACTAAAATATCTGCAGCTCCACGGGACCATGGACGCATTAACAGGTTCTCCAAACATCCTTATGGGGGAAAATACCTCGAAACTCAACGTCTTTAAAACTCAACACCACTCCCAGAACCGACTGACGTTGAGTTTTAAGGTAGCGCTGTATTATTTTCATACATCACGAGGTGGTTTTTACATCTAATACCTTGTCCATAGTGTCTCCTGGTGCCTCGTCCAGTGTTTGGCCTAAAAGTAAGAAGTCGTCGATTCCTCTGGCCAGAGCGAGAAGTGAATGACCTCCGGAAACAAGAAGCACCAGAAACGGGAAATCCACCCGCTGCAGCATCCGTACAGTCAGTGCATGAGCCTCCATGTGGTGGATGGGAATGAAGGGCTTGTCGTGAAGCTTCACGAACCTCCCAGCGAACCGTAACCCCACGCCGAGGCTCAGCGCCAGGCCTGGCTTCACCGTGGTGGCCACGGCGGCGAGTTCGCTCGGTGCGACGCCGCTCCTGTCCAAAGCCTCCTGAACCACCCTGGAAATGTTTTCTTCGTGGAGCCGTTGGGCGACCGTGGGGATGATTCCTCCCGTTCTGAAACAGAAATCCTAAATAAGTCATTAAAATAAAGACGCACGTTATAATTCCATTAAACAGAAATGTGCTGAGTGGAGTTTAACGGTCCACATGAGAGTCCATAACAGTACAATTATACTCATACAGCATAATACAGACAGTCCAACCATCAAACCACAAAATCCACACACACTATATGACCAAAAGTATTCGGACATTATAATATATTATATTTGTCTTTATATAATTGATTTATTACAGCTGTTAGCAATCATTGTGGATGAAACACACACATTCAATAATTAGAAGGGGTGTCCCAATACTTTTTATATGCTTGTAAAAATACATTAACATTTTCAGCATTTACCAGACGCTTAAGCTACAACTGCCCTTATATACACCGATCAGCCATAACATTAAAACCACCTCCTTGTTTCTACACTCACTGTCCATTTTATCAGCTCCACTTACCATATAGAAGCACTTTGTAGTTCTACAATTACTGACTGTAGTCCATCTGTTTCTCTGCATGCTTTGTTAGCCCCCTTTCATGCTGTTCTTCAATGGTCAGGACCCCCACAGAGCAGGTATTATTTAGGTGGTGGATGATTCTCAGCACTGCAGTGACACTGACATGGTGGTGGTGTGTTAGTGTGTGTTGTGCTGGTATGAGTGGATCAGACACAGCAGCGCTGCTGGAGTTTTTAAACACCGTGTCCACTCACTGTCCACTCTATAAGACACTCCTACCTAGTCGGTCCACCTTGTAGATGTAAAGTCAGAGACGATCGCTCATCTATTGCTGCTGTTTGAGTCGCTCATCTTCTAGACCTTCATCAGTGGGCACAGGACGCTGCCCACGGGGCGCTGTCGGCTGGATATTTTTGGTTGGTGGACGATTCTCAGTCCAGCAGTGACAGTGAGGTGTTTAAAAACTCCAGCAGCGCTGCTGTGTCCGATCCACTCATACCAGCACAACACACACTAACACACCACCACCATGTCAGTGTCACTGCAGTGCTGAGAATCATCCACCACCTAAATAATACCTGCTCTGTGGGGGTCCTGAGCATTGAAGAACAGCATGAAAGGGGGCTAACAAAGCATGTAGAGAAACAGATGTACTACAGTCAGTAATTGTAGAACTACAAAGTGCTTCTATATGGTAAGTGGAGCTGATAACATGGACAGTGAGTGTAGAAACAAGGAGGTGGTTTTAATGTTATGGCTGATCGGTGTGTATTTAAACACATGGTCCAATAAGGCTTGTCAAAGTTAGTTGTCCACATACTTTTGAGCATGTAGTGAATGTAAAGTTCTTTACTTTAAATGGACTTCTTTCTGAGAGTGAAGTGATTCTCCCAGAATCCTCCCAGTCTCATCCAGCACTGCAGCTCCAGTCTCATCACAGCTCGTCTCGATTCCCAGTACCAGTCTGGGTGGTGTGGAACTGGTTCTTCTGGTTGCCAGGTGTTGCAGTAACACGCAGGGCTTGGATTTGTGAAATCTGTTCCATCCAAACATGTTGCTGTCTCAAATATGTGAGCAAATAACACACTACATTAAGCACACATCACATCGACACATAATATAATGTTTAAAAATATAGAAATATTTCCCCTCCTCTATCCAAAACGCTTCAAATAAACTGCAAATGTTCTCTGACATTTACAAGGTTCTGCACGCAAACCCGTTTTTTTGACTTCCTACCCGTATTTGGACAAGCCCCGCCTTTTACCATTTCTATTGGTTAGTTTGGTTGCGAATAAAACCGCTAGCGCACATCGCTAACCAATACCAGCAAAGCATTGCACATTATGTTCGAAAGCGGGTAGTAAAAACACATAAGCCGTGCGAGTAACACAAAAATAGCTTCGGATCCGAACTTTAACAATGTTCCGTATGAAAATGTATGTAAAAATGTGTATTGTTGATATGTAAATCTTGTCATATTTAGGCATTTTGATTGTATAAGATATATTTTAAAATATCAATATGTTATACAGAATCACTACGTTTTTAAAGAAGTTAGAGCGTAGGAACCATATACAAGTCGTATTATTTCAATCAGGGGTGTAAAATACTGAGGGACAATATCAGTGCGTCTTTCTAAGCGTGGGTTCTGCAGTGCAGTTTTATTTTTGTATAATTTCTTAAAATCTTATATGAATAATGTTTTTTATTTGCAAAGACAGTTTTAAATTCATCTCAGCTTAGTTCACAATGTTAAAACTCGTTTAAAGATTTGTATTTATTGGTTTTTATTGAATTTCATTTAAAAGCCAGCTTAATAACAGTAAGACTCTGCGAAGTATTTGATGTGAATAAAGAGAAATTGTTAAAAATTAGAATAAAAATCGACCTGATGGGCTGTTAAATGACATTTCGTTACAGAGGTGAGTATATTTACTTTAATACATTCACCTGATCTTTTACATTAAATTAACTTCTTGAATTGCATTTATTTAACTTTATAAATGTTGTAATATCAGTTTATATTCACTCAGGGACCATAAACCTGGATAGAATGTGATGTTACTTTTACTGAAGCATCTTTCTAATGTTTTTCTTTTTCTGATGCCACGTTGACAAGTTTATTTTTAATGTTTTGCATTTCTTATGTAACTTTTATTTTGTCTTACATTTACTTACATCTGTTTCCAATAAGTTAATAAAAAACGTTCTTATCTTTTACATTTCATTAAGTCGTTTTTTGATCAGTTACTTTTATTTAAGTAACATCCCGATCTGTTAAGTTTATGTAAGTAATTTTGTACTCTGTCATTCCATTTATTGAAGTAAGTTTGATCTGCCTCGTTTTATAACATTTTCTTGCATTAATTTTTAAAATTACAAAGTGATTCATTTTGAAGGATTTTAGGAAAGCTTATCCTCGACTGCTAATAAAACAGTATAAAATGTTTATAATTCAAGTTATACAGTAGATTAAATCTAGGGTGGCACGGTGGCTCGGTGTGTAGCACTGTCTCCTCACAGCAAGAAGGTCCTGGGTTCGATCCCCAGGTGGGGCGGTCCGGGTCCTTTCTGTGCGGAGTTAGCATGTTCTCCCCGTGTCTGCGTGGGTTTCCTCCGGGAGCTCCGGTTTTCTCCCACAGTCCAAAAAACATGCAGTCAGGTTAATTGGAGACACTAATACTGTGGGTGTATGTGTGTGTGTCTGCCCTGTGATGGACTGGCACCCCATCCAGGGTGTTACTGTGTGCCTTGCGTCCATTGAAAAGCTGGGATAGGCTCCAGCACCCCCCAACGAACCTAATTGGATAAGCGGTTAAGACAGTAAGTGAGATTAAATCTACAAATCTACATTATGGTTCAGTGTCTGTGTTGATTGAGTCAATAAAAATGCCATTAATCTAATTTAAAAATAGAACAATGACGTTATTGCTTTTTTTGACATAATATTAACATTGGGTTAGAGACTCTATCCTAGTTTATTGGGGATTTCTTTATTTTTAAAGAGTTGTAATGCAGTATTAGTCACTTTTTTAATCGTTTACATGTTCTTTCCTCTTTTCTGTTCACAGATTATTCATGTGTTTTCCAAAATGGAACCAGAGACCAAGAAGAGAAAAGGAATGGAGCATGACCCCGACTCCTGGGAAGTCCTCCCCGTCCTCTCGGATGAAAAATCTCAGGACGTTAAATTAGTGGACGCTTATGCAGCCCCGATCACTCAGAAGAAAGAAACCTCACGCCTGGTCAGAGACCTGTCGGCCGTTTATCCTTTGCCGGACCTTCAGCATATCAAGAGAGTGAGAGCTTGTAAAGAGAAGAGCGGTCCTCATCCGTTAGAGGTCATACTGTGCCTGGTAACCGATGTACCCGAGATAAAAAACAAACCTCCTACTCTTACAGATCTTCTGAGGTCTGAGGAGTTTAACTGTACTGGTTTGGGGGAACCTTTTCTGGTCCAGATCCCAGCCAGTCCTCCGCTGACCAGACCACAGTTCGAACGCGCCAGCAAACACTGGCCGACGTCTTTTCACGAGGACAAACGGATCACGTCCGCTCTAAAGGGGCAGCTTTTCACGTCCAATCAGAAGACAGAAATGCAAACGTACATGACACGAGCCGTGCAGGCTGCCAGATGTGCGCAGGAGCTGGGAGCGGACGCCGTCGGGGCCGTGATCGTCGACCCACGATCCGGCCAGATCGTCGCCGTAGGACACGATCTCCGGCGAGCCGGGAATCCGCTTCATCACGCCGTGATGGCGTGCATCGACCTGGTGGCCCGGAGTCAAGGAGGGGGCGCGTATCAATACAAGAATTACCCAGGATGCACCTACGCCGCGCTCGATAGCGTCAGTGTGTGTAGTTCTGACGGAGGAGGAAACGATCGGCCGTACATCTGCACCGGGTACGACCTGTACGTCACCAGGGAGCCGTGCGTCATGTGCGCCATGGCGCTGGTCCACTCCAGGATCAGCCGAGTGTTTTACGCAGTCGCTTCTGCAGACGGAGCTTTAGGTACCAAGTACAAAATTCACTGTCAGAAAGATCTGAATCACCACTTTCAAGTCTATAAAGGAGTGATGCTGCAGGCCTGCGAGAAACTCATGAGTGAATGAATAAATGTTTTTATTTTTAACACACATGGGTGACCTAGTGTTTTATGAATTCAGCATTTATATCAATACTTTATTTTTAATACACCAGACAGTCGCATTTTAAAATTTGTCCATGTTAATCTGAAATTTGCTTATTATATGATGAAACACATGAGGCACTGTGGTGAAGCTGGGTCCTGTGAACCGGCGTTTCATCCTCACCGGACTCGCCGGTCACTGCACGAGTTTCCGTTCGTTTCCTGTGTTAGCCTGGAATTTTTCTAGGTACAGAGGAACCTCCATTTAACGGATTTCGGATTCAACCGACAAAATCTGGAAAACCGAACGTCCGGTGCGATTGTTTAAAGCGGTGGTCCCCAACCACCGGGCCACGAATCCGTGGGTCACTTATTACCGGGCCGCACAGAAAGAATAGATAATGTAGACCAGACCTGGGCATTGTACGGCCCGCGGGTCAACCCCGACCGGCCCGCATGAGGTCAGTGGCAATTAAAAATCAGACGTAAATAAATGTACATCACACACGCCATATAACAGGATTGTCAAAGCGACTTACGGTCTAAGCAATCGAGGGTTAGGGGCCTTGCTCAAGGGCCCAACAGTGGCAACCTGGCAGGAACCAGGAACCAGGAACGCTCTGCTCACTAGTCCAGTAGCTACACCTGCCCCTTACTGCCCACAACACTAACAGTTTCTTATGTCGCCCCTTGGAAAATGTAATTGCCCACCCCTGAATTAGAGATACATCAGCAAGGAAAACACTGCTGCCATTTCCAACACACGGGTGTTTATCATCTCATATCACCCCCAGGTGGAAGCAGCGTCTCGTTGCAGCGAAAAAAAAGCTCACGTGTGAGCAGTAGTTATTCTATTTTAAATCCTCAGTTCAGTACCATCTCTCTGTTTACATGAGTGATGGACTTCGTTGTGTTGGGAGTCTCGCTTTGTTCTCGCCTTTTTCTCTCTGTTTTACGCTTCATTTTTGCAAGTTCAGACTCAGAATATTCAGAATAATAGAAACTCCGAGTCCACACTATACTCCTATACTCCTCCACCACACACGGTCAATGAAATTTCTCCCCAGTAGTACAGAACACCAGTTTTAATATTTATTTAGAGATTTTACATGATATATTTACACTCTATTTACGTTGTTCATGTTGCTGGTGATCATATGAGCACGTTCAGCACTTTTGTGGACCTCAGTCCTGCGTGTTCGTATATTTTTGCACCACCTGGAAACAAAAACTCGCTATCGCACTTTACAGATGAGTGGGCGGCACGGTGGCTAAGTGGGTAGCACCGTCACCTCACAGCAAGAAGGTCCTGGGTTCCATCCCCGGGTGCTCCGGTTTCCTCCCACTTTCCAAAGACTTGCAAGTGAGGTGAACCGGAGATACAAAATTGTCCATGACTGTGTTCGATATAACCTTGTGTACGGATGAATCTTGTGTAATGAGTAACTACCGTTCCTGTCATGATTGTAACCAAAGTGTAAAACATCACGTTATAATCCTAATAAACAAACAGATGAGTGCTCCCCCCTTTTAAGTCCGTTAAATCGAGGTTCCTCTGTGTTTTCTATTTTATCCCAATTCTAAAAAACATGTAGAAGGTGCTAATAATAATAATAATAATAATAATAATAATAATAATAATAAGCTCTCGAGTTTAAATCTCAGCTCTGATTGTAGGGATTCCTCATGACTGCTGCGATTACGACCTCTGCTGGCTGATCGATGGTACTGCACATAGACAGGGAATAATGGAGATCTGTGCGCGATACGGATCTCCACATGATCGCGCCCGGTGCAGGTGAAAATAAGCGGTCAGGAGTGCAGTTCTGATCTGATCAGAAAAATGGATTGAAATGCATTTAAATTCAAACAAATCCACCACACAGAGCAGGGACGCTGTAACGGGTCTTTATTACATACAGGGGTACGTCCGAGCTCCAGCAATACCACGGATAAAGGGGCGCAAGATCCGCCCCGGTACTCCAGAGATTCACAGTCATGTCCTAAACAAGCACACTCCAGTTAGTACATAAACACGGACGCTGGCCGAGTAAACACTAAAACCTTGTTAAGAATCGATTCATGGTAAACCCAACACTGGAGTCTTTATACTAACAAAATACTTTATCTAGCAAACAGTTCGGAGGAGGAAAACAAAAACATGCAAATCTTTATTGTTCTGTAAAGCGCCGATACAGAAATCAAAGCTTAGAGACACAGACGGGGTTCAGTTCTTCACAAACACTAAAAAGAACTTTTAACACGTCGTTCGTTTTTCTGTGTTTAGGAATTTCATACAAAACAAAACCAAAGCAATTAACAAAAGGAGAAAATAATAATAATAATAATAATAATAATAATAATAAACGCCTCGACTCTGAATCCCGGGCCAGCCCGGATCTGCGAGGAGCAAGAAAACAACAAACACAAACAGGATGAAGAATTAAATATGTACTTAATAAAGTTAACGCACGCGGCATCATCACGTACGTCCGGAACAACGCTCGGGTGCATCTGGACGAAGACGAAGACTAAATTATTTATACGCGCTGTACAAAACTGCAGGTATACGCGGACGGCCCCGCCCGTCGCCCTCCGCCGGGAGCCCGGAGCCGCCCGGCCCGACGGTCCCCTCTCCGGATCGAGTTCAGCCGCGCGGCGGGTTTAATACTTGTTGATCCCGAAGAGTCGCACGCCGTGCAGCTGTGGCATTTTGGGGATGAGCACGCTCAGCAGCGAGGCGGTGTTGATCACGAAGTGAGCCGTGTCGTATTTGGTGTAGAAGCTCGCCAGGAAATATCTGAGGAACGTAAACAGACAAACAAAATCAGCACGGGCTTGTGGTGGGTCCCCATTACCATGGATACCACTGTGAAATGTGGTGGCGGTAGCTTTCATTCGTCGATCAAGCAGGTATCAATCAGGTATGTTCAATAGCTATCAGTGGAATGGATCTAAAGGCACAGAAACACAAAATGAACTTGTCCACGAACGCCCCCTTGTGGAGGCTTTATGTTACATCGTGTGAACCACTGTTGGGCCCTTGAGCAAGGCCCTTAACCCTTAGGGTCACTGGTTCAAGTCCAACATCTGACACTGTTGGGCCCTTGAGCGAGGCCCTTAACCCTTAAGTCCTACATCTGACAGCTTGCCACTGTTGGGCCCTTGAGCGAGGCCCTTAACCCTCAGGGTCACTGGTTCAAGTCCTACGTCTGACAGCTTGCCACTTTTGGGCCCTTGAGCGAGGCCCTTAACCCTCAGGGTCACTGGTTCAATTCCTACATCTGCCAGCTTGCCACTGTCGGGCCCTTGAGCGAGGCCCTTAACCCTCAGGGTCACTGGTTCAAGTCCTACGTCTGCCAGCTTGCCACTGTCGGGCCCTTGAGCAAGGCCCTTAACCCTTAAGTCCTACATCTGACAGCTTGCCACTGTTGGGCCCTTGAGCAAGGCCCTTAACCCTCAGGGTCACTGGTTCAAGTCCTACGTCTGCCAGCTTGCCACTGTCGGGCCCTTGAGCAAGGCCCTTAACCCTTAAGTCCTACATCTGACAGCTTGCCACTGTTGGGCCCTTGAGCGAGGCCCTTAACCCTCAGGGTCACTGGTTCAAGTCCTACATCTGACAGCTTGCCACTGTCTGGCCCTTGAGCAAGGCCCTTAACCCTTAGGGTCACTGGTTCAAGTCCTACATCTGCCAGCTTGCCACTGTCGGGCCCTTGAGCGAGGCCCTTAACCCTTAGGGTCACTGGTTCAAGTCCTACATCTGCCAGCTTGCCACTGTGTGGCCCTTGAGCAAGGCCCTTAACCCTCAGGGACACTGGTTCAAGTCCTACATCTGACACTGTTGGGCCCTTGAGCGAGGCCCTTAACCCTTAAGTCCTACATCTGACAGCTTGCCACTGTTGGGCCCTTGAGCAAGGCCCTTAACCCTCAGGGTCACTGGTTCAATTCCTACGTCTGCCAGCTTGCCACTGTCGGGCCCTTGAGCGAGGCCCTTAACCCTCAGGGACACTGGTTCAAGCCCTACATCTGCCAGCTTGCCACTGTCGGGCCCTTGAGCGAGGCCCTTAACCCTCAGGGTCACTGGTTCAAGTCCTACGTCTGCCAGCTTGCCACTGTCGGGCCCTTGAGCAAGGCCCTTAACCCTTAAGTCCTACATCTGACAGCTTGCCACTGTTGGGCCCTTGAGCAAGGCCCTTAACCCTCAGGGTCACTGGTTCAAGTCCTACATCTGACAGCTTGCCACTGTTGGGCCCTTGAGCGAGGCCCTTAACCCTCAGGGTCACTGGTTCAAGTCCTACGTCTGCCAGCTTGCCACTGTCGGGCCCTTGAGCAAGGCCCTTAACCCTTAAGTCCTACATCTGACAGCTTGCCACTGTTGGGCCCTTGAGCGAGGCCCTTAACCCTCAGGGTCACTGGTTCAAGTCCTACATCTGACAGCTTGCCACTGTCTGGCCCTTGAGCAAGGCCCTTAACCCTTAGGGTCACTGGTTCAAGTCCTACATCTGCCAGCTTGCCACTGTCGGGCCCTTGAGCGAGGCCCTTAACCCTTAGGGTCACTGGTTCAAGTCCTACATCTGCCAGCTTGCCACTGTGTGGCCCTTGAGCAAGGCCCTTAACCCTCAGGGACACTGGTTCAAGTTCTACATCTGACACTGTTGGGCCCTTGAGCGAGGCCCTTAACCCTTAAGTCCTACATCTGACAGCTTGCCACTGTTGGGCCCTTGAGCAAGGCCCTTAACCCTCAGGGTCACTGGTTCAATTCCTACGTCTGCCAGCTTGCCACTGTCGGGCCCTTGAGCGAGGCCCTTAACCCTCAGGGACACTGGTTCAAGCCCTACATCTGCCAGCTTGCCACTGTCGGGCCCTTGAGCGAGGCCCTTAACCCTCAGGGACACTGGTTCAAGCCCTACATCTGCCAGCTTGCCACTGTCGGGCCCTTGAGCGAGGCCCTTAACCCTCAGGGACACTGGTTCAAGCCCTACATCTGACAGCTTGCCACTGTCGGGCCCTTGAGCGAGGCCCTTAACCCTCAGGGACACTGGTTCAAGCCCTACATCTGACAGCTTGCCACTGTCGGGCCCTTGAGCGAGGCCCTTAACCCTCAGGGACACTGGTTCAAGCCCTACATCTGACAGCTTGCCACTGTCGGGCCCTTGAGCGAGGCCCTTAACCCTCAGGGACACTGGTTCAAGCCCTACATCTGACAGCTTGCCACTGTCGGGCCCTTGAGCGAGGCCCTTAACCCTCAGGGACACTGGTTCAAGCCCTACATCTGACAGCTTGCCACTGTCGAGCCCTTGAGCGAGGCCCTTAACCCTCAGGGACACTGGTTCAAGTCCTACATCTGACAGCTTGCCACTGTCGGGCCCTTGAGCGAGGCCCTTAACCCTCAGGGACACTGGTTCAAGTCCTACATCTGACTACCAGGTTGCCACTGTTGGGCCCTTGAGCAAGGCCCTTAACCCTCAAGTCCTACATCTGCCAGCTTGCCACTGTTGGGCCCTTGAGCGAGGCCCTTAACCCTCAAGTCCTACATCTGACAGCTTGCCACTGTTGGGCCCTTGAGCGAGGCCCTTAACCCTCAATTGCTTAGACTGTATTGTATCGCAGTACTGTAAGTCACTCTGGAGAAAAGGCGTCTGCTAAATGCTGTAAATGTGTGTCCTGCATCACGCCCAGTGCTTCCATGGAAACCGGACCCACAGTGACCCTGACCAGACATGATGATGTAGTAAAGGTGAAAGTTGCTGGACTAACGAGCACCATGGTGCAGAAAAATAAAAAAACACACCTGTACTTTTATTTTCTGACGGACGTCAATCTAAAGCGACTTACAGGATGATGGGCGAGATGGTGAAGAACTTTCTGGACGAGGTGAACTGAACCCCGTAGTCCAGCTGCTCCCAGTGCGTGAGGAGTCTGGCTTTGCCCTGGTCCGGCGTCTCGAACGGCGTACCCTTCACCGCGTGCATGAACACGTACATGCCCTGTAAAAGAACCCGGCGGGGCACAACGTGATGAGACACGGTCATATGTTCTTTATAAAAGTCTGTTATTAGGTAGTAGTGCTAGAGATGTCCCGATCTGATCTCAAAGATCGGAATCGGGGCCCGATCGAGGCGTTTTTTAACCGATCGGTATCGGCTTTACTGATCCCGATCCTTCCAGTCCGACAGTGACGTGTAGCAGGTGGGAGTCCAGGATCACTCCGGTTTACAAAACAATCACTTTTAATCCCAGTATGAAAACTTCAGGACCAGAACACACAGCTGTTACCAGTTTACGTGTTACAAGACTGAACGACATCTCAGTATCGAGCGCTCCGATTGGCTTAGTTATGTAACCGAGCGTCGTAGTGATGCACTCGCTTAATAAAGAAATAAATACACGCTATATTCACTAATCGTCGGGAGCGTTTAACACTTTATTAACTTCTTCTGTTACGGTACCGGATAGCGGACAGCTATTATCGAGTCGTCGCGTTAGCCGAGCACGCCATTCCATGCACTATGGAAGCCCCGAAGGGTCAAAACACACTCACTTCGCGTAGAAACGTCCATCAAACCGTCGTCACGATACAAGCACAGAAGAGTCCGTTACAGTTACAGCACGCATACAAGTACGGTGGCTCGTAAGAAACAAAGCAGATATCATTTAACCAAACGATCTACAATCACTACCGATCTGATACGGCACCTGAAAAATAAACACTCGGCCGAATACAGCGAGTTTATTATTATTGTATGATGAGAAGAGGAACCGGCCGGTGAACGTCGCCGTGGCACGGAGATTTGAGCCCCCACGTTAGACGGGCCGTCGCTCGTTCTGCCCGACGTCTCTCACGTCGTGTAGAGGTTTTTCCGCATGACTGTAGTCGATGGAAACTTTTTTCTGCCGATATTTCATAAATGCGCGTTACACTCGCGAAACGTTTGGATGGAAACCCGGTTTGAGCGTTCTAGTTTCACTACTACAACGCTGCACTAAGTTTGTTTACTTGTATTGTGTACAAATAAAAGAACATTAAGCGATAGCAGAGCTATTTAGTTGTTAAACATGTACACTGGATTAATGTGAATAACTGTAATGTAGTTGAAGTGTGCACCGTGTGAACAGTATTATCCAGTTCTTATCTAGACAATATCTAGAAAATACAAGTATCGGTTTGAGACTCGGTATCGGATCGGGATCAAAATTAATGATCGGGATCGGGAACAAAAAAACGTGATCGGGACATCCCTTATTAAGTAGTACATTAATAACCAGAGTCAGGCCTCTATATAAGTGGTGTTTTAAGTTTGAGACACTACATGATATAAATCCATCACAGGGCCCCCAGACATAACCATAACAAAATCTGTCTGTTTATACGCCAGGGCGGCCGATAGCACGGCTGAGAGGAGCAGAACTACTACAACCAAATGCAGTAAACCATTTTAACCAACAGTGCAATATAATTTAAGATACCCGTCCCATGATGCAATGCTCCCACAATAAGGCCGTCTTTAATGCACGGGCTCAAGCTTGCGAGTTTGAATCCGGACAACGATCGGCTCGCCTGATGGGAGGGAGGGTCGTAGGGGTTCCGACCTCTGCTGGCAGATCGATGGAACTGCACAGAGACGGGGGATAATGGAGAGCGGTGCGTGACTCCCTGTACACGAACCCGCCTGGCGCAGGTGAAAAGAAGTGGTCCGTGCTGCACACGTGTGGGACGGGGGCGTGTGTTACTCACGACCCTCCTCGTTCTGAAGCAGTAGAGGTGAAATACGGCCGGGGAATCGGATACGACTGTAAAAGCTAGTGGAGGGGGAAAAAAAAAAAAGGACTCACCAGATTGTGGATGACGTTGGTGAGGGTCCACACCACAGGAACACTGAAGAAAGGAATGCTGAGAAGCACGACGTGGAGCATCCCCACGCCGAGAGCGTACGTCAGCCAGATCCCCCGACTGTTCATCACCCGGGTGTTGGGGTTCCCCTCGCTGTGGGCCACTCCAACGTTCATCTCCACGTCTCTGAGGAGCAAACAGACCGGTGCAGACGTCCTAAATGTCAACAATAAAGGTTTCATTTCATTTTCGTCGCCGATTTATCCTATCGGCCGGCCGGGCGTCTATAGGGACGAGGAAAGGAGGCTGAACAGTTCGCCTGGGGATTGGTATGTACACTTGTCAGTGCACTCTCAGTGCTGGTCCCAAGCCCGGATAAAATAAGGAAGGACACATAATCCAACTTCTGGCAGCGTTCCTGAGAAATCTGCCTGTTCCTCAGTTTTCCTCCAGTTTAATAATATTCTTGGGTTTGTGTGGTGCCAAAACCTTCTTCAAACCCACCAAAGCTTTTCTTTGGGCTTCGTGTCAGGCGACCGTGGGACCGCTCCAGCATCTCTCACTCCAGGACTTCTTCTGAAACCAAGCACTGGTGGACTTTGAGGTATGCTTGGGATCACTGTGTTGTTGGAAGGTCCGATGACGCCCGATCTCCAGCTTCCTCACAGAATCACAGCGTGATGTTTTCTCCCAGGATTTCCTAAAACTCGATTGAACCCATCTTGCCCTTCAAACGCTGCAGGTTTACAGTTCCAGAGGAAGTTAAGCAGCCCCAAAACATCACCGAGCCACCACCAACACGGTTCTCTCCAGGCAGGCCGTTCTTTTCTTTTCATTCTTCATCCTCCAGACAGACCACTCAGCAGAACTGATTCCCAAAACGTCTGTGGCTTGATGGTAACGACTTCCTGAACTTCAGTGCTTCCGGCTGTATCTCCAGGAACGTTCAGCGTTATCTTCTCCTCTCCTTTTCCTCGTCTGTGCAGGGCAGTTATCTGATCTCGGAACTTTTTCGACAGCTCGCTAACACGCAATCGAACGACACAGTGAACAAACCCACGCGCCGGTCCGGGTGTTTAACACATTCCCTGATTAGTTGCATCGGACGACACCTGATTTGCAAATGTGCGCTTTTATAAGGGATTCTACTCAGGGGGTTGAATAATTCTGAGACCGTAGCGGTCATTAAAAGTGGCATTTTGTGTTAAATTCAGAGAAAGAACTTGTTTTATTAGTTGTGTTGAGCTATTTAAATTGTTCTTGTTTAACTGGTTTATTGCAAACAGCTGGAAACGTGTCATTTTGTACCGTTTTCAATCAAAAACAGGTTTAAAGAAGATTTGCAAATAATTGCTGTCTGTCTATTTATTTATTATGTTTTCTACATGTTCAACTTTTTAGGAACTGAGCTGTGATTTTAGGGTAATTAAAAACCGAGTCCCTAATATTCTGCATACGAGTTGTATGTTATTCATTCTTCGGATCTGTGCGTTTATCTATTTAGCGTGACCTCCCCGTGTACTTTATCAGCTGCGGCGCAGCCTGGGGCGATTTCAGATTCAAAGTTCACGGTTCCTCTCGGTGTGATGTGTGTGAACATTTTCTGCCAGGCTTACATAACCTGATGTGCGATAAGACGACAGACTTTAGATCCTTAGATCGACTGCCACGTTTCACGTATACAGAGGAGCCAAAATATGTACACACACTTTCAACAGATGTTATCTACAGACTTTTGGAAGATGAATGGAGTATGATGGTCAAAGGTGACTGTCTGTAGATGTTATTGTCCCGAAACACACATTTATACACTTCCTAAAGTGATTTTAACATTACTCCTTACACACAGCAGTTCCCCAAACCGTATACACACAGTCTTAGGTTACTAGTTAGCAAGACAAATATTTTATTTTATTTCTTTTTTTTTTTCTTTGCAAAGCAGAAGTTGTATCTCGTCTTCCAGCAGCGTCTGGTTTGTGCATGAGGCGACAGTTTGTGGTTTCTTCATGTACTTTTTAGTGGATG
Organism: Trichomycterus rosablanca; assembly: GCF_030014385.1. Lineage (NCBI taxonomy): Eukaryota > Metazoa > Chordata > Actinopteri > Siluriformes > Trichomycteridae > Trichomycterus > Trichomycterus rosablanca. The sequence goes on along the minus strand of NC_085999.1, from coordinate 39,123,173 downwards.
CTGCATTATTTATAAGTGTACAGTGAGCCTGCCAGCTCTAAACACTCACTAACAAGGAATTAGGAAACCTGCACTTAATAACCTTTCTTCAAGGGGTTCAAATTCCAAGCTGGGCTGACAAAAACAGAAAGCACATGGAGTTATGCAAACAAACATAGTCACATCAGTGCACCTTCAGTGCAGGTCACAAGCCTGGATAAATAGTAAGGTTGTGTCAGAAAGGGCCTCTGGGGTAAACATGGGGTATACCAAATCAAATATATAAACAAGACTGATGATCCACTTTGCTGACCCCTAACGAAGGCAGCCGAAGGAATCATTCGTTATTGAAAATGAACTGTTACAGAGTGCCATGACATACATCTGTCGTACAATTATGTGCACTTTTAACTTTTACTGCATTTACTGCATGTATTTGTTTTTATTAGACCCCCCCACACACACACACTTCTACACTTCTAGTGTGCATGTTATCTAAACTCATCAAGTTTCACCCACCTACTAACTAAAATATTGATTTATTCTTCATAATATATTATTCAAAACAATAATGAACCATTAGTACCTTGAACCCAAATCAGAGATCACTAATTTGTGTCTTTACTGCTGGTCTAAAATGCATCCTACCATACTAGAAAGTATGTCAATCCAAAATACCAGCTTTATTACCGTTACTTTTTAGCATACTACTTAGTATGATAGTACACTAGTATGCATTTAAAGACGAAGCCTATTTTTTATTATTAATAATAATAATTAAAAATAATAACTCAGCTACCTCTTGTGCGAACTGTTAAATATGAGTTTAATAAATGTATATAATGTTGTCGGCTTCAAAATATAATAAATTTGGCCTAATATCTTGCTAAAATAGTAAAATAGTGGTGCACGAAAACGTAAATAGATGATAACTAGCTTGATGGCTAACAGTCAAGCTAGTTGACTTGCTAGCCATCTACTATTCTGCTTTTTATTTTCATATCACGCTGATTAGGAAAAAAATAAAAACAAAAATAATTTGCTGTGCTCTATTACCTATAAGTTAACCAACCAAGTGATTTGTATTATTTTATACTTCAGTCTTGCTTTACAACGTAAGACCGAAGGCTGCGTCTCAAACCGACCTCTGTCGCACTAGATAGGGTGCACACTTCCAACGGTGTCGTTCGTATTCTACAGTCGAATTAGCACATGGCGGTTTGGGACACCGCCACATTGTAAGCAAAACACCGTTACTTTGCATGGAGCGCTCCAAAATCACTGACCACCTCAGACTGTGACACTATTTTGGCACACTACGTACTAGGTTAGACGCGGTTTGGGACACAGCCACGGTTATGTAGACACTGCGAAGGGAAAATAAAGCAACACCAGTTGATTGTTTTGACGTTCCGCTGATCAGAAAGTAGGTCAACCAAACAAACAGAAACGCGCTTCAAACCTCTCATATAACACTAAATATCAAAATACGTAAGTGCAAAAGAGCATAAAATGCAAATACTTACAATAATCAGTCTTATTTCCAAATGTGGCTCTTTAATACTGAACACTGTTGCTACACAACCCGACCAGGCTCCTTCCTCTGTCTATTACTGCCTCCACATACAGGCAGCTCAGTGCATGGCCACGCCCACTCGCGCTGCTATTGGCTGGCCGGGCGTCTACACAAATCTGATTGGAGGAAAGGGGATGGCAGCACCCGGGTATTCCCTGTTAACTCCGCGACCTGGATCAGGATAGCTGTTCATAAAATTGAAATGAATGAATCTTGTAAGTACATTTGTTGGCCATTTCATGAGCTACATACACCGATCAGCCATAACATTAAAACCACCTCCTTGTTTCTACACTCACTGTCCATGTTATCAGCTCCACCTACCATATAGAAGCACTTTGTAGTTCTACAATTACTGACTGTAGTACATCTGTTTCACTGCATACTTTTTAACCCGCTTTCACCCTGTTCTTCAATGGTCAGGACCCCCACAGGACCACCACAGAGCAGGTATTATTTAGGTGGTGGATGATTCTCAGCACTGCAGTGACACTGACATGCTGGTGGTGTGTTAGTGTGTGTTGTGCTGGTATGAGTGGATCAGACACAGCGGCGCTGCTGGAGTTTTTAAACACCGTGTCCACTCACTGTCCACTCTATTAGACGCTCCTACCTAGTCGCTCCACCTTGTAGATGTAAAGTCAGAGACGATCGCTCATCTATTGCTGCTGTTTGAGTCGCTCATCTTCTAGACCTTCATCAGTGGTCACAGGACGCTGCCCACGGGGCGCTGTTGGCTGGATATTTTTGGTTGGTGGACGATTCTCAGTCCAGCAGTGACAGTGAGGTAGCAGCTCTGATCCACTCATACCAGCACAACACACACTAACACACCACTACCATGTCGGTGTCACTGCAGTGCTGAGAATCATCCACCACCTAAATAATACCTGCTCTGTGGTGGTCCTGTGGGGGTCCTGACCATTGAAGAACAGCATGAAAGGGGGCTAACAAAGCATGCAGAGAAACAGATGGACTACAGTCAGTAATTGTAGAACTACAAAGTGCTTCTATATGGTAATGGAGTTACTGTACAATCATTGACTAGGACATTTGGTGCTTTGTACACTTGGTCATCCCCCTACCCCATCCTTCAGTGGAAAAGGACCCTTATAGGACTCCTTCTAACCATATTATAACTGATGGTAGTGTGTGGTACTGGTATTATTCTACCAGGTGCAGCGGCGTGTTTTGGGTTTTTTAATTACTGTTTGTACTTACGGGCCTCTTTATCATACACATACACTCACCCTGTCAGCACATGTTGTGGGTGTACTGTTAAAGACTAGAACTCTTTACAACAAGTTTTTGCTTTGCCCTTCTGCAGTTTTTCTGTTTTTTATATTCTCACAACGCCAGTTAATTTTGGGTTTTAAATGTGATTCTGGTATTTGTTAACTCCAGTATTTATTTAGTTTGACCCATCAGATATGTGCACTGTTTATCTCCCCTACAGTACGCTTGGTCCCTTGTCAAGAAGGTTAACGTTGGAAAGTTAACGTAGGTACTTATATACAGTACAGATTACTTGGCAATGGAAACAACTACTAAATGTGGAATCACAGATCTAAAAACATGTCGTACAATAAATAAATAAGGAATAAGGTTTTGGGATTCTGTTCTGTGGAGGAATGGTCTGTGAATCGGCAGTTGGTCTGGAAAAAGGAGAATGAAGAATACACTGAAAGGAAACACCCTGCCTACAGTGAAACATGGCAGTGGCTCTGTGATGCTCTACGAATGCTTTACTTTTTTCTGCCACTTTTATTCTACTGGGATTTTTATACTATCAGGAACATCAGAAATCAAATGTGGACAGTCGAACTTCACATTCATGCATGCATTTTAAAAAATATACCTTAAAAATGAATACAGAGTTTCTGTTTTTATGGTTTAACAGCTACAACAGACTGTTGAAAGTGACTATTTATATTTGATCAATAAATAACGTCCATTTCTTTATGAATCCTGCTTTCTACATGGTGCAATTCAGTTCTAAAAAAGGTCATTCCCCAAACTGTTGGTACAAAGTATCAGGTAAGAAAATGCATCATGATTTCCCTTCACTGCGACCAAGGTTTTTAATTTAATTTTACCCTGGTCAAGGTCACGGGTGGTCCAGTTTCTACAGAATGCACTCGGAGACTCAACCCCCCAAAAAAGCCAATCAGGTCTGTATGTAGACGTTTGACGGGCAGATAGCGCTGCTGGGGATTCGAACCCTCAATCCCTAGCCGTGCCCAGCACTAAGGTGCCCAGCTCAGTTTGTTAAAAGAAGCAGCATGCGGTTATGCTCCCTTCACCACACTTAAAAGTTTTGACCATACGTGAGAGTACGTTACTATTTATCCAGTCGAGGCTGTTTGGAACTTGGTACGGGAGGGGTACAGTTAGCTGGAAGCTTTGTGGCTGAGCTGTTGTTACAAACCAAGGAGACCAATCCTAAAAGAAAACGTCGTGCCTTCTGTGAGGAAGCTGAAGCTTGGGTACCATTGGTTCACCAAAGCTTGGTTTCAGTGGAAGTCCTGGAAGATACCGGAGTGGCCGTCACAGTTGCCTGACTTAAACCCCATAGAAAATCTTTGGTGGGGTTTGAAGATGCAGAACGCGAATCCAAGAATATTAGTGAAGTGGAGGCCATTGCCCATGAGATACGGACTAAGATTCTTCAGGAACGCTGCCAGAAGTTGGTGTCTGGCCAAAGTCTTGCACTAATTAATACTATTTTAGTCTCAAATTTAGTAGAATGATTATTTATTTCAAATCAATGTAATGATAATCCATGTTACGTACTTCAGCATTATTTTGGAACACTCTTAAGAGCATTGTGTGATGTTTCTTCAGGTGTTCTGATAAAAGCTAGTTGGGGTTTAAATCAGGCAACTACCGGACTAGTAATCGAAAGGTCACTGGTTCAAGTCCCACCACTGCCAGGTTGCCACTGTTGGGCCCTTGAACAAGGCCCTTAACCTTCAATTGCTTAGATAATATATATTATCACAGTACTGTAAGTTAATTTGAATAAAAGCGTCTGCTAAATGCTGAATAGTAAATGTGGAGAGGTCCATGACTATCAGCACTTTTTGTTCCTCTTTGGTCTTTAAGTAGGTAATGTAAACGTGTAAGATTTGAGATGTAAAATGATTATTATTGTATTTTTACTGTTCTGGAGTTTGTTTTGTGCTTAAGTTCCTACATTGTCATAATTATTGCAGTTAAACTTCGTGTGTTGTGCTAACATTTCATCCTGACCTGATTTGTATACACGTTCATATACACTCTCAACGTCCAATCAAAACACATCATTTTATTAGTAACGCCTTAAATGGTTGACTGACACTCGGCACAGCCAATCAGAACGAAGGATTGACTTGACGGCAGAAAAAGGCGCTTTAAGTCTGCTGTTATGGTTCCTTGGTTCCTTCCTTGATGTTAGCGTGCATGTGCTGCACTACATTTATATTTATATTTTTATATATTCACACACCAGGCTTTGATCATCAACTGCACAAACCCGTGAGTAATTAAGTGATTAGTTTAAAATGTGAATAATTGTCTTACTCTTGCAGTGTGTTAATGATTTCTGATCTGTTCTGTGACTGACTGATATAAACAGTCACTTCTTTATCCAAAATAAACCTTCACGCTTTTAAATATTGTTCATTAGCTTATTTTTGGGCTTTATTAAACAATAAAGCAGAGCCAAAACACACATACAGAAACTCATGTTATTAATCCGGAGTTTTACTCAAGATCTGCATGTACAGGGTTTATGGAACAGTGGTCTCATTGCCAAGGTGCAAAAACCCCCCACTGTTTCACCTTGTGCTGAGAGATGTGTCCAGATGACCAAATTAAATTCCAAGAACCACAAACGATATATGCCTTAACACAGATACAATACAAATACACCGATCAGCCATAACATTAAAACCACCTCCTCGTTTCTACACTCACTGTCCATGTTATCAGCTCCACTTACCATATAGAAGCACTTTGTAGTTCTACAATTACTGACTGTAGTCCATCTGTTTCTCTGCATGCTTTGTTACCCCCCTTTCATGCTGTTCTTCAATGGTCAGGACCCCCACAGAGCAGGTATTATTTAGGTGGTGGATGATTCTCAGCACTGCAGTGACACTGACATGGTGGTGGTGTGTTAGTGTGTGTTGTGCTGGTATGAGTGGATCAGACACAGCAGCGCTGCTGGAGTTTTTAAACACCTCACTGTCACTGCTGGACTGAAAATAGTCCACCAACCAAAAACATCCAGCCAACAGCGCCCCGTGGGCGGCGTCCTGTGACCACCGATGAAGGTCTAGAAGATGAGCGACTCGAACAGGAGCAATAGATGAGCGATCGTCTCTGACTTTACATCTACAAGGTGGACCGACTAGGTAGGAGCGTCTAATAGAGTGGACAGTGAGTGGACACGGTGTTTAAAAACTCCAGCAGCGCTGCTGTGTCTGATCCACTCATACCAGCACAACACACACTAACACACCACCACCATCAATCGTCAGTGTCACTGCAGTGCTGAGAATGATCCACCACCTAAATAATACCTGCTCTGTGGGGGTAGATAGATCACTTTGTTAATCCTAAAGAGAAAGTCAGTTATTACAGCAGCTCAAGGTAGGTAAGTATTACTGTACAATACTTAACCCTAGGTAATATATATAATACAGATATGTTATATGTGAAATAATAGACAATTATAAAAGTGTCCTGTGCAGTAATAAATATGGAATTAAAAATATCGGATATAGATATAAATATATATGATAGAATCAGTAATATACATAATATTATAATAATCAGGATATAGGTATAAATATAAAATAATACATATTGTATTGTATAGTATATAATATATATTGGCTTGAACATTGAAAATGTCTACATTTTCTGCATTTACAGTTATGACTGAACATAATTTTGAGCAATTGAGGGTTAAGGGCCTTGCTCAGGGGCCCAACAGTGGCAACTTGGTGGTGGTGCTTCTTGAACCGGTAACCTTCTGATTCCTAGTCAAGTATCTTAACCACTGAGCTACTGCTGGCCAGGACGGAAAACAAACATAAAATTATTTATTCATAATAAACAGAGGTTTGCTGGTAACAGTTTGATACTCCAGGGCTGTTTGGTGTCGGTACAACTAGTACACTGAGAAACAAGGACAGAATAATAAAATACAATAACATAGATTACCTTAAAATCCTTTAGCATAATCTAAAATCATCAGCCGGGAGGGTAAAACGAGGACGCCGTTTATTGTGACATGGCAAAAAATTCAGGTTATTGGAGTTTGGCTTTACAGATTCAGCCAAAAGCAGACTAGTCAAATTTGTACCAGTAACTTGTTGATGAGTATCAAAGTGACTAACTGAGGTGACGACAAGTTATTAGGTCTGCTGTGTGTACACTTTTGACCCAGCAAATGTTGCTATACTTATTAAAACCTCTTTTTAACAACAGTGCATGTGGAGAAATGATTGATGGTTGATGTTTTACGGCTGATTATTTTTCTGTACTTATTTGATCCTGCAAAGCCTTAATAAAAGCAGATGATTTGAATTAGGAACCAAAATGCAAAATATATGCAAACACACACAGCATGTGCTCACGTTGGCTCTTATTTTTTTGACTTTACAGACGATCAAACCATGAAGGCGCTGCCACCAGAGACGGTGCGACTGCTCTCCAGCTCCCAGGTGATCGTTTCTGTCCTGAACGTGGTGAAGGAGCTGATCGAGAACTCGCTCGATGCCGGTGCTACGAGTCTTGAAGTGAAGCTGGTAAATCCACAATGCGAGTGTAGTTCAGAACTAACTCTAGATATAAATCCAACACGGATCGGTTCATAAAGTCTCCTCTTCGTTGTAGGAGAATTATGGATTGGATCGTATCGAGGTGCGAGACAACGGCTCTGGAATCAAAGCCGCCGATGCCTCCGTGATGGCGGTGAGACACTACACCTCAAAGATTTCCAGCCATGAGGATCTGGAGCGCCTCGAAACGTATGGATTCAGAGGAGAAGCGCTCGGATCTATATGTTCCATTTCTGAGGTACGTTTTTATTCTACCGGGATTTTTATACTATCAGGAACATCAGAAATCGAATGTGGACAGTCGAACATCACATTCATGCATGCATTTTAAAAAATATACCTTCAAAATTAATATAGAGTTTCTGTTTTTATGCTTTAACAGCTACAACAGACTGTTGAGAGTGACAGTTTATCTTTGATCAATAAATAACGTCCATTTCTTTATGAATCCTGCTTTCTACATGGTGCAATTCAGTTCTAAAAAAGGTCATTCCCCAAACTGTTGGTACAAAGTATCAGGTAAGAAAATGCATCATGATTTCCCTTCACTGCGACCAAGGTTTTTAATTTAATTTTACCCTGGTCAAGGTCACGGGTGGTCCAGTTTCTGCAGAATGCACTCGGAGACTCAACCCCCCAAAAAAGCCAATCAGGTCTGTGTGTAGACGTTTGACGGGCAGATAGCGCTGCTGGGGATTCGAACCCTCAATCCCTAGCCGTGCCCAGCACTAAGGTGCCCAGCTCAGTTTGTTAAAAGGAGAAGCATGCGGTTATGCTCCCTTCACCACACTTTAAAGTTTTGACCATACGTGAGAGTACGTTACTTTTCATCCCGAGTCGAGGCTGTTTGGAACTTGGTACGGGAGGGGTACAGTTAGCTGGAGGCTTTGTGGCTGAGCTGTTGTTACTCCTAGATGTCCTGCACAGAGACGATCACGTGTGTAGAGAAGCAGCGCACGCATCAAACATCGTCGACACACGACACCACAGAAACGTCTTACACTAGCAATCCTACAGCAATTCGGTTAGTCAAAATGTCCCAGATGTGGAAGTGTAAAGCAGCTAAAATCACGACTCGGGTAACACCCGATCCTGTGGACGCAGAGGGGGGTGGGGGGGGGGGGCGTGCCTGTTTGATTCTGATGCACGTTCCTGATCCGCACCGATTTGTATTTTCCGCAGGTCATAATTACGACCAAAACGGCCGAGGACGACCTCAGCACTCAGTACACGCTGGACGTCAGTGGACACGTCGTCTCACAGAAGCCGTCCCATCTCGGTCAAGGTATACACGGCTTGAAAAAAGCTACCAAACAGTTCCACTTATAGACTCTCTCATAAAAGAAACCCGACATTTTACCACCTCTGTACGCAGGTACCACTGTGTGTGCGCTGAAACTGTTTAAGAACCTGCCGGTCAGGAGACAGTTCTACTCCAACGCCAAGAAGTGTAAAGAAGAGCTGAAGAAGGTGCAGGATCTGCTGATGGCTTATGCCATTATCAAACCTGAGCTGAGGGTCGTGCTGACACACAATAGGGTACGAACGAAGAATTGTATTGAATATTAATAAATGCATTGACGTGCAAACCGGGGGTTTGATCACTGACAGCAGTCAGCCTTCAGATCTTCAGTGCTGGCCAATCACTGATGAGATCTGGGGATCCAGGGTTTTGAATTGTAGCGGTGCTATCGGCCAGCAGGGCAACTGCATGCTTCAGGCAGTAATAGCTCAGCGGTTAAGGTGCCAGACTAGCAGAAGTCAGAAGGTTGTCAGATTAAGCCCCTGAGCAAGGCCCTGAACCCAATGCTCAAATGTCAAAAATGTAAATGCATGAACACGATTGGCTGATGTCTAAGCGGGGATGGTTGAACCAGCCTAGCCGTCGTGAGGTGCACTTCTCGGTGCGCTCTCCGTGTTGCGTCAGCAAGGGCGTCCTCTTTCATTTTTACATTTGCTGTCAAAATCAGAAGGGCGGCACAGGTGGACAGGTCGGGTAGCCAGTGTTGCCAACTTAGCGACTTTTCAGACCCCTCTAGCGACTTTTTTCAAAAAAGCGACTAGCGACAAATCTAGCGACTTTTTCTGGTGTTATTGGAGACTTTTGGAGACTCGAACGTGAAAACACACATTGTTCTGCAGTTACTGTCCTCAAGCACGGGCGGTCAGTATCACAGTCAGTGTTGCCAGATTGGGCGGGTTTCAACCAAAATGAGCGGATTTTGTTGGAAATTGGCAGGGAAAAACACACTTTGGCAGGTGGACAAAATTTGGGCTGGTTTGTAATTATTTTGGCAGCTTAAAATATAAATAAAAAAAGCTATTGCTAAAGCAGGTGGAATATAAACAGGTCTCCCTTCTCCCTACCTTCTCCCACCACATCCAACCCGTTGTCAAAACTGTGATTGACAGGTTATTCTTTCCAGTCCAAGACACTGTTGCCACGCCCATCAATACACTGATTCATATGTTAGACAAGTGATTTGAGTTGAATATGAAGGTAAGCAAGTCTCATGTACGAGAGGTTAAACTTTCATTGCTTGCAAGTTTATTTTTATTTACATGCAGAGGGTCGTGTGTCCTAACAAATCATGCATTTTACAAACTTGGCAGGCTACTTTAAAGACATGCAAGCAAAAAAAATGTGTCCTTTATAATGTATAATTACTGATCTGTACATTTTAAGATATTAATTTGTAGGTCATGATGGTTTAACTGGTTTATTATTTGTGAAATGCTAAACACCATCTGCTTATCCTGTGTTTTGGGCGTTTTTTCATGCATTTTGGCTGAAAATTACTGTCGCAATCTGGCAACCCTGCCCAGAGTAGCTCAGTATTTTCTTAAAAAACAAAAACAAGCCACGAATTAACAGAAGAATGTTCATTTGTAGTTCTAAACATATTTAGGGTGTTTTTTTACCCACTTTTTGGCTCTCCCACGATGTTATTCCTCTCTTCTACAGCGTCAATTACATGCAAATGGATCATATGCAAATTAGGCAATGACGTCATTTAGCGACTTTTAGGACAGCCAATAGCTACTTTCCTTACTGAGGAGTTGGCAACACTGCGGGTAGCACTGCCGCCTCACAGCAAGATGGTCCTGGGTTCGATTCCCACAATTTCTGTGTGTGTTCTGTGTGAGTCCGCATCTTCTCCCCGTGTCTGTGTGGATCGCGCCGCATCCAAACAGGTCGACATGATCGACACGAAATGCAGCCGCCGTTTCTTTAATTTGCTTTTAGCTACGCCTCAGCCCGCCTAAAGCACCAGGAATCTAGAACGTTTTCATTCGTCAGTAGCCAGTTTGCATCATTTTTGCATTTTTCTTTATGTAACCTGCACGGTTTGTGAAGATGAGGGCGCGACCGAGCACAAAGAAACCAAAAACGCTTGGATTCGGGCTGGAACGCTGCAGGCAGAGACGCTGTTACGTTCATACGTGGAAGAAGCCGACGGAGAAATTGGAACCCTCAATCTGACTTTCGTATGAAGTCGAGCGCCTCTGCTGGACAGTTTTGGAACCTGCTGGCTGAGGAAAAATATCCAAACATATAAAAATGTGCCGCATATTTACCAGCGTTTTTGGATCGAGTCTAAGTATCGCTCCACACTTACTGATGAACTCTTGGAAGCTGATTGAGAATCAGCATCAGCAGCTCCTGTCCAGATACATAAACCTGACCGACACCATTTAGTGTAAATAAAGGTAAAGTAAAGGTAAAGGTCAGTGTGATTTTTCACTCCCTCGCCCTTTAAAGCTGAACATCAATACAGAAACTTAGGCTCATTTAAAAAACTACAAATCTTAGTAGTATTGTGCATGTAATGCAGGGATTTACCACATGGTGGCGTCAAATGTCTACAAATAGCGTGTGGGATTTTTTTTTTAAACCCTAACAGGAGCATTATTGATCTTAAATACCAGATTTATCCTGGTCAGGATTAAGGTCTTAAACACATCTGGGGAAATCTGGAGTGGAAAAGTGCGTCAACATGCTCTTAAATTAGGAATTTAACATCAGATACTTCATTTTTAACTTAAGACGAAAAGTAGTCGTTCTTTGTTTACAATTTCAGCATTTAGCAGTACTGGTACAGTCTAAGCAATTGAGGGTTGAGGGCCTTGCTCGAGGGCCCAACAGCAGCAACCTGGCCGTGGTGGGGCTTGAACCAGCGACCTTCTGATTACTAGTCCTGTAGCTTAACCGTCAGGCTGCAAACCTTTATAACACCGACTTGAGGTCGGGGAACTGTACAGGCCTCCTTACCGAGGCCCGCACTGGCATTCGTGGCATTTAGCAGTAACCGAATACAATCCAAGCCATGAAGGCGTAAGGGCCATGTTTAGGGGCCCGACAGTGCCAGCTTGGACCGTCGACCTCCTGCTGAGTTTGAGTCGTGGCCAATTGGAGCTTCTCTCTCTCTCTCGTCTCTCTCGTCACTTTCACCCCTGATCGAGGGGGTCCAGGCACACGGGTAGCTAATTGCTTAACTGAAAGGTCTCAACAAGCCGCACGTTATGCTGTGATCGGAGTGAATTACATTTTTAAACAGATTTAAAAAAAACTTATAGAATAAATTGGGGTTTTTAAGCCATTGTTAGGATTTTGGGACTTCAGCGAACCACAGTGAGAGCCCATAAAAAAAGCTACACGGAAAAAAATGCTGCTAATAATCTTTTTTTTTTTTTTTTTTTACTTCACTTTTCTTTTGCTACGCCTGGTATGAATCTACAAGCATTCCACAGTACGAATAACATGAGATGATGAAGAGCTGCGACTCCTGTGAGGCTCCGTCTGTAGGCCCACGACCGTCATCTAAGCCTGACGCAGCAAACAGAGGGGCGTGAGGTGTACAGGATCGATTTTAAGTGCGATACCAGACGGCGATCCGTGCACCACGTGGCCGTACAATCCACGCAGACGTAGAGAAGAGTTATTTATTTTATTAACGCAGCTTTTGATTTGATTGAGCGTACCGTGCCAGGAGGAACATGCGACCATTCCAGCCATTCGTACCGTACCTCCGCTCCTATCTCATATCACAAACTTCGCACTTCGCCGGGTGCCGGGTTTCACGAGCGCTCCTGAAGCTGTTTACTAGAGCGCTCCTTTTACACTTATCAAATCGTGTGTTTCATAGCAGGCGTGCGTGCTTCGGACCGAATGCGCCCCAGAAATCAACACCTTGGATGGATGTACGCGCCAACGGACGTGTCATTGACAGGCCGACGTACGGGTGTGAAGATATACGTCCGTTTCTCACCGGGCTGACCGATGTGAAGATTTTTCCCCCCATATACTTATCTTAAGGAGCTGAAAAATATTATAACTGAGAAATTGAGAACTCCGAGGTTCAGCTGGTACACTACTGCAGAGACCCAAGTTCGAATCCCAGTGGCCCCTGCGTTTCTTGTGTGTGTTCTTCGGATTGCATCCGACCACCAGCAAAAATCTGGATTTTTTCCCCCTACGTTTTAAGAGATCGCTCTTTTGTCCCACGTTTTAATGATGGGCAAACTAGCCCTATTTATACTGGCATAAAACATAAACAGCCAATACCAGTCAGTTGTAGCCTAGTGGTTAGAGTGCTGGACTAGCAATCAGAAGGTTGCCAGTTCAAGCCCCACCTCTGCCAGGTTGCTACTGTTGGGCCCTTGAGCAAGGCCCTTAACACTCAATTGCTTAGATTGTATACTGTCATAGTACTGTAAGTCGCTTTGGATAAAAGCATCAGCTTAGTGTAGAGAAACAACAAACAACATTTTGTAGGCAAGCCATAGCCTAGTGGTTAAGGTACTGGACTAGTAACCAGAAGGTCGCTGGTTCGAGCCCCACCACTGCCAGGTTGCTGCTGCTGGGCCCTTGAGCAAGGCCCTTAACACTCAATTGCTCAGACTGTAACTGTAATGTAAGTGGCTTTGGATAAAGGCGTCTGTTAAATGCCGAAAATGTAAATGTAAATATAATCACTTACAGGGGTTCAGAAGGCCATGACACAATTAAAAAAACATCTACTTTCTTCAGTCACTAAATCACCAAATTAATAACATATGTCACTGTACTTCCCCAAACTGTTCCCACAAAGTTGGAAGCATACAATTGTCCAGAATGTCTTGGTAGGCTGGAGCATTAAGATTGTTCTTCACTGGAACTGACCGGCCCCAGCCAACGCCTGAAAAAAACAACCCAGTAGCATTTTTGCTCCTCCACCACACTTCACAGCTGGTACAGGGCACTCAGGCATTCGTCAAACCCAGACTCGTCCATCAGACTGCCAGATAGAGACTCATGTTCGTCATTTCCACTGCTCCAGAGTCCAGTGGTGGCGTGTTCTAGTTAACTCTAGTCTCTAACTGTTCCTAATAAAGAGGCCAGTAAAAATCCCAACAACACTGCTGCACCTGATGCACTCGTACCAGAACGACACACACTACCATATCATTAGATTATTGGTGTCATTGCAGTGCTGGGAATGATCCTCCACCCACTGGTCCACTGGTCAGTGGAGGTCATGTCCAGCTCCTCGATCGTGTTTCACCTCTGCTCCTGAGCGAGGAGGGTCGTGACTAACACACGCCCCCTCCGACACGTGTGCAGCACAGGCCGCTTCTTTTCACCTGCACCACCCGTATGGCGCACGGATCATCCGGCGATTATCCCCCGATCGGCCAGCAGAGGTCAGAATCGCAGCAGTTATGAGGAGTTCGTATGACCCTCCGTCGTCGTCGGTGCAGACGCCCAGCCAGACCGTACAGAGCGATAACTGGGCTACAGTCAGTAATGGTGTATCTGGGAAGTTCAGCTGTATGGTAGCTTAGTGTATTAAATAATGACTGAACGTACAGTACGTACCTAACGAGGTGCTTGGTGAGCGTGCGTTCCAGGGGTTCCTCATTAAATGAGGCTTGCAGGCACAATAGAAGAATTAGGCAGCATTGCTAAATAATTTGAGCACAATAAAGCCCGAGCCTTTCTGGGTCCTTTCGGTGGTTGTGTCTGTTGCCATAAACAGGAAAAATGTTACTGGACTTTGTTTATTAAGAGCTTTTTCATTGGTGGTTCATGTACGAGGTCTCAGTCCCACAGGTGGTCCTATTTTGGGACAGAAGAAAATAGCCTGACCCATTTTTATCATGTTGTTTCAGGTTGTGGTGTGGCAGAAAGCCAGGGTGTCGGATCACGGCGCAGCGCTCATGGCCGTGCTCGGATCCTCCATCGGCACCAACCTCCTGCCCGTCCAACATCGCCACGAGCAGGCAGAGGTCAGTGATGTCCTAAAAAAACACAGGAAAACGATCAGCTCCTTCAGCCCACCGATTTACAGCTAGTTTAACAGCTAAGACTCTCCTAAAGTCTGTGTTTGTCTCTCTGCAGTGTGTGTTTGTAATCTAGCTTTGCGAGGCCGGACGTGATCAGTGAAACTTCTGTCAGCTTCCAAACATCGTTCCTCCCGTGGTCGTGTTTTTACTTTTCTCCAAGTGAATCAACACTGGAGCCTTGACCCGTCACGTCACGCTGATTTCACTTCAATTTCACTTCAAACATCGCCGGGCCCCCGCCGGGCTCCTGCCGGGCGGCTGAGTTTGGGGATTTACGGGAAAGTTTCACTCTTCGGGACTCTCCTCCTGAACGTGCTGTTTCTGTTCACCTCGCTCGGTCATGTCAGAAGAAATGACTCGGCGATTTTGGCTTTTTGTCGATAGACGTGACAGAAATGCGAGTGTGATTGCAGCTCAGCAGTTGGTGGCGTCCGAATACTTTAGGTCATGCATGCAGGAGTTCAGTAGATCAGCCTGCTTTTTAAAAAAATTAATGGAAGTCAATGGGGCAAAAAATCGGGCGTGCGTATCCAAAAGCGTACACAAGTTGCGGTGTCATCGACAGGCCGGACGATTTAGAGTTAGAACGGCGTTGATATCTCTTATTATTATTATTATTTTTAATGCATTTTCTCCCTTTTTTGCCCGATTGCGTCACGCTTCCTCTCCACCAGTGCCGATCCCCGCACCGATTGAGGAGAACGAAGCTAACCCACGCCCCCTCCGACACGCGTGCGGCAGCCGTATGCATCTTATCACCTGCACTTATCACGAGTGCAGTGCAGCTCAGCGTTGTGTACGGAGAGACACACCCTGAGAGCACTCTTTTCTCATCTCTGTGCCGGCGCCACCGATCAGCCAGCAGAGGTCGTGATTGCACCAGTTATGAGAGAGAGACCCCATCCGGCTTAGTCCCGCCCATATCTGAACAACAGGCCAATCGTTGTTCACGTGGCCGCTCAGCCTTAGACGGCAGGCAGAGCCGAGATTCGATACGATGTATTCGAGATCTCTTATCTCTTAAATTAAAAAAATTATTGCAAGTGAATGGGGCAAAAAACAGGTATAAAAACAGGCGTGGCAGGTGAACGGGTGTCCATGCCTACTACAGTCACACTAATTACGCCACTGGCGCTTGGGTGGCACAGCGATAAAAAGTGTCACATTTCAAGGCGGTTATTAAATGACATTCACAAATTAAATGATAAAATAGAATAAACGAAGCTACGATACACAGCACAGCTACATTAATAGTCGAATGTAAACCTAGAACATCCAGCGACGGTGCGAGGCTTCATGTTCCGTCTCAAATACCAAAATTCTCCTCCGTGTTTTGGCCCCCAACAGAATCAGTCGTTAGTTTTCCAAACTCAGTTACCCGAGTCGTGTTTTTAGCTGCTTTACTTCCACATCTTGGACGCTTTGGTTGAGCGATTGCTGACTGAATTGCCGTAGGATTGCTGGGACGCCTCGTAGTGCAGATTAACCAGTGAACACGAGGCACTTGGACCGTACACGAATGAAAAACGTTAAATCACTAAACACAAACATTAAAGTTTGAATTTCACAGCAAATTGCAGATTACACGCGAAGCGGCTCATTTCACGGTCCGTGATGCGATGTCCGCCCATGGTGCCCGTAGGGAACGTCAGCGATGAATGGGGTCCGAAACGTCCTAGGCCATTACCCTCTCGGTTTACCAAATATTGAAGTCCCTCCAGCATGATGGAGGTAGGTGGTGTATCAAGGGACACGGTAACCTCCAGGGGTTCTGGAACTACCAGCCTAAAGAGTTAGACATGAAAAGAGGGATTAATTTTGTAGGATGGTTTATTTATTGAAGAATCTCCACGAAGCCAGTGAAGCAAGGACTGAGTTTCTTGGACCAACCAAGGCTGGTATTTCAGAGCATGGGCACTGAGTTGAGACAGTTTGTCGACTGCTGGGACCTCCTAGCAGGATTTTGTGGGATGATGGGAAGTCGGTAATCAAGGAAAACCAAAGATGTGGAGGATGCAGAGATGCATCTTCAGAATGGTTACCAATTTGTAGTGTAATTTTTCTGTAGTTTATTTTTCTGGACCTTTCTGGAACCAGAGGGCCTCACATCCAGTGCCTGAACCTTGAGTAAAGTTCGACAGGGCATCTTAGGGTGGACAGGGCACCACTGCCCAGAGTTAAGTAACTCTTAGCCTATCAAAAATCAGAATATATCTTTCTGGCAACCAACTAGGCAATAAAATTACACTTGATAAAAAATGCCATCCAGGGTTCAATTCCTAGGTGGGGCGGTCCGGGTCCTTTCTGTGTGTAGTGTGCATGTTCTCCCCGTGTCTGTGTGGGTTTACTCCAGGTGCTCCGGTTTCCTTCCACAGTCCAAAGACCTGCAGTCAGGTTAAATGGAGATACAAAATTGTCCATGACTGTGTTTGAGATTAAAAGACTCGATAACTACCTAATTTCCTAATAAATAACTAAATAAATGATAAGAAACGCCCATAATTGGGTTTGTACACTGTGCTGACCTCTCGCTGTTAGGCCCGTGGTTATGCTTGGGTGCACAAGTGTAAATGCCCACAAGAAACCCGACATGCTCAGGTATCAGGACCGTAGTGAAAACGACCTCCTGACAGGAGCAGGTGCCCGGAACGTCAGGTGGACCCGGTGCTGACGCCTCGATCCGGCGTTTTAATTTCTGCTCCATGTGTTCGGCTCTCGCCACACGGACGCATCAGTAATTTAAACGTGTAGCGATGGCTGGCGCTAAATCTCTCTAACACTCACCCAAAGCCCCGTCCCGGATGAGTCCGCGTCTTTATTTAACACACGTTATTTATGCGACTTTCTCGGAATCCGTGGACACGTACGTGGAGAAAAACAAATTTATTGTTTGTTTTTCTTAATGCCTGCTGAAGCGTGTCTGTTTCGGTAATCAGTCATTAGCCAAAAGAGAAGTTCACTCATCAGCCGGGAGCCGGGGCCAAGTCTGTAAGCTGACCCTTCCACCCCATCCGCCTCGCGTATGTGACATGTGCGGGTCCGCGGGGGAGCATTAGGACGCTTCATACAGGTCACGCGGAGGCGAAGGATGCCGTTCATATCAGCGACTTGGCTCCGCTCGTGGTTATAATTTATATTGGACTGCTGTTTGGATACCGCCGCAGGAAAGTGCTTGGAATGAATGAGACCCGTCTCGCGCCGTGACTGTTTCCAAAGCATACGGGTAAGTATTAAAGTGAACTCGCTCGATTGTGATCGGGGTCGCTGGGAACACTGAGCTCAAGGAGGGGGCAGGAGAGGACAGGACAGTTCCCAAAGACTAGAGACTCGAACCCAGGTTTCTAACAAACCTGTATGTCTGTCACACTAACTGTTCTTCGCACCATTGGGTGGCTGGTCTAATGTTTGATGTCCTGGGTGTCGTGCTTCAGTCTGGGTCTTTGTTCAAGGTTTTAATAAATAATAAATAATAATAATTGAGGAGAACAGCATGGCATCACCAGCGACTTACAGTACTGTGACAGTATACTGTCTTAGCAATTGGGGCCCAACCGCGGCAGCTCGGCAGTGGTGGGCCTTGAACCAGCGTTCTTCCGATTACTAGTCCAGTACCTTAACCGCAAGGCCACAGCTGCCATGATTGCAAGCACCTAATCAGGTACATCTGCAATGAATGAACGCTTCCATCAGGGGGCGCCACAGCGGATCATTTGTTTGGATATTGTATTTAAATGTACGTATATTTACGCCGGACACAGTTACATTTTCAGCACTTTAAAGACGCTTTCAAGGGACGCAATTGAAGCTTAAGGGCCTTGCTCAGGGGCCCAACTGTGGCAGCCTGGCAGTGGTGGGCCTTGAACCAGCGATCTTCCGATTACTAGTCCAGTACCTTAACCTCTAGCCTACACCTGCCCTAGGACACCCTTCCTGATGCAACTCTGTTATTTATCTGGACCTGGGACCAGCACTAAGGGTGCACTGACTAGCCCACGTTCACTAATACTAGTTTTATTGGTCATAAACTAATCACTAAGCTGATCTTAATCAATCAATCTTCACGTGTTTGATAGATTTCTATCGATGGCTATTTCCCGAAGCCGGACTCTGACCTTAATACAACGAGCTCCAGCACCTCGGAGAAGACGTTCATTTTTGTGAACAATCGTCCAGTACAGCACAAAGATGCACTCAAGGTATGTTTATTATTTATCTCTGTATTTCTTTATGAATACATTTATAATGTACAGGAGACGGACGTATTGAATGAACGTACATATTTCTTCAACTTCAGAACCCTTCTGAACACAAATTTTTAAAGAAAAATGCAATAAAACATTAAATTATTACCACATTATACACTAGTGGGTGCTGACGTATGTCTGGTAAAATCTCAGCCAGCTCACTGACTTCAAGTCATTGACCGTAAGGGCACACCTGATTGAACTTTGATCCAGTTTGCTGTTTGCTGACCTTTCCAAAGCTCTTCCAATGAGACGAACTGTTTGATATGAGGCGGTAAAAGCGAAACAAAGCTTAGCGTGACTTACTGTAGTAAAACAGCGAGTGAGGAATGTGATTAGTGGAGGAACTTATGAGCAGTAATAATGAAGAGAAGTTTAGTGCTCCTGTCTCCTTCTTTTACTACATTAAACCACGTTAAGCTTTATTTTCAACCAGAAGCGTTTTAGACTCTGGGAGAAGCTGATTCTGATTCTCACCATTTCTCAGAAGCTGGAGCTGTAACACAAGTTTAAAAGTGAAACAGGGAGGAGAATCCAGATAAACACAGATACATGTGGAGCTGTAACCCTGGATCTGACGCTTATTCCACACTGATGCAGATTCAGCTCAGATTCGCACGCTGATCAGGTTTTACCGATCAAGCCGAGCGCCGAACGAAGCTGCTGTTTGCGCCGAGACTTAAGGGCTTGAAGTCTCGAAGCAACTGGGTCAGAATCTGAATCGGATATTATGGTGGCAGTAAACACACGGTTCTCAGAGATGCGTTAAATTAGCCACCAATCATTTTTAAAAATGCAGCTCATTCAACGTTGTTGGGCACAATAAGCTCTCCAGGGTGTCGACACCCTCTAGTAATCTCTCTCAGACTTCCGACCACAGATGATCACTGCGTCGTCGGGCTTCATTACAAGGGACGCATTGAAAATTAAAATTGGAAATAGTTGTTGGAAAAGTGTTGATCGTTTTGCCGGCTTGATTCTGTAGCTCGTTAGGCAGTACTACGCTAACGCCGCTCGTGGGAATAACGAATCTGCCAGCCGGCGTTACCCAATCTTAATGATGAACATCGGCGTCCCCGCCTCCAGCATCGACGTCAACCTGACGCCGGACAAAATGCAAGTCATGTTCCAGAACAAGGTGAGAATCTGCCCTGATTTAAAACCTATACGTTAATTATTAACGTCATGTGCTAATTAAGCTTTCGGTTGTACTTTATTCCTGTAGGATGCGGTGCTTTTAGCGGTGGAGTCTGTACTGATCTCGATGTACGGCTCTTACTCGGTCGGAAACGACAGCGGCGAAGCAGGGCGGCCTCGTTCTGCGGTTGCTGATGAAAAGTCGCCTACGGTTCCTAACGCTAACCATACGGTTCCTACGGCTCCTAACGCTGAAGAAGGTGCAGCATCTGAGATGCTAGAAGGTTCCATCGTGGACGTGAAGGAACAGGACGGTGAGACGTCCCTGCCCGGTACGGCTAACACGAGCTCGTCGTCCTCGTCAGACGACTGGATCGTCAACAGGAGCTTCGGCGACTCGGACGCCGCTCAGGTTTCATTATCCGCCGATAACGGCGGGTTGAATTCGACCGGCGGTATCGAGGGTAGCTCAGAGGACCAGACGGGTGAGATCTCGGCGACAAGCTGGACCACGGGCAAGGCTTTCTCAGATCCCGTCTCTGGAGAGCTCCTGGAACCCGTGACCCTCCATCTGCCACGAGCGCAGGAGACCGAAGACGACGGCGCGTTCAAAAGGCCGGCCAACGTGATCGTGGAGAAGATGGCCAAACCGACCGCCTACGACCTGATCAGCGAGCGTTCGGTGCGCCGGCCGCTGTCGGCCTTCGCCCTGTTCGAGCAGGACTCGAGAGCGTCGGTGCTGCAGCAGAACCCGCGGGCCGGTCCGCAGGATGTCGCCGCCGCTGTGAAAGAGAAATGGGAACGCCTCGGGGAGGAAGACAGGGGGAGGTACGTTTCCAGATATCGCTCCTGAAGCAGCTGTTTCCAGTCGTCGTGGAAAACAAAAGTATCGGGACGCTCCTTCTAAGTGTTGTATGCATGCGTTGCAGCCACAACAGTTCCTAACAGGTGTAATAAATTAGTTATATAAACAAAATGATATGAAGGACGGTTGTAGCCTAGTGGTTAAAATACTGGACTAGTAATTAGGTTCACGACCCTTCACTGCCGGGTTGCCACTGTTGGGCCCTTGAGCAAGGCCCTTAACCCTCAATTGCTTAGATAACACAGGTCTGCAAAAAAAATTTTTTTCAAGAGCTGTTTTGGTTATTCCACGTAGTCTTTATGTTTTTGGGTGCGCTGAATCCGAAAATGACCTCCGTTTTCTCATAGGACATCACATTTTCTGACAATTTAGGTAACCATGTTAAATAAGGCAATACCTCAAAATAAATGAAAGTAGACTTAATTTTTTATTACAAATGTTTCATGAAAACCATTTTTTTAACTGGAATGAGCTCACTAACACACACAAATCGATTCTTCTTCCCTGTGAGGCTCCTCTTGGTACATTTACGCTTGTGAGTAGCATCTGCAATGTCTCTCTGAAGCGTCCAACAGTAGTCTGCCATCATTGTAATGCTCCATCTTCCCTGGTACCTTCTTTCCATCTCTTTAATGTCCTGGTGGAATCGTTCACCTTGCTCTTCACTCACAGCTCCCAAATTTTCAGGAAAGTTGTCCAGGTGGGAGTGGAGGAAATGCACTTTCAAACTCATCAGGCAACCTAAAGCTTGAAATGCTTTCAGCATTCGTCCGACGATCTTTTTATAGTCAGGATCTTTGTTATTGCCTAAACATCTCTTTATGACTTCTGTAAATGCAATCCACCCTTCTTTTTGAGGATCCGTCATGGTATCGATAAACCCTTGATCAGCTATAAGCCTTCTAATGTCTGGTCCGACGTACACACCTTCCTTCAATTTTGCCTCCGAGAGGCCTGGAAACTTGATGACCAAGTATTTGAAGCATTCTCCGTCTCTTGGAAGGGATTTTACGAATTGCTTCATCGATCCCAATTTTATGTGGAGAGGTGGTAGAAGAACTTTATCGGGAGGTACCAAAGTTTCTCGGAGGACATTTTTTTCACCAACTGTGAGCACCCTCGGCCGGCAACTCTTCTTGGTCCAGTGATTTTGTCGGTCTCGACTGTCCCATAGACGCAGAAAACCAGGGTATTTGGTATACCCAGCTTGTTGCCCGAGCAGCATGCACAAGACTTTCAAATCCACGCACACTTGCCAACCGTGGTCTTCATATTTAAGTTTACGAAGAACCAATTGAAAGTTAAATTTTTTTGGCATTGTATAGCTTGAATGCACTGATGTGAATTAAATAATAGTAATTTTGACTTTAAATTTGGTTTAAAACCCTAAGATCAAAAATACCAAAAATTGAGAAAAATTTACTAAATTTGAAGAGAATTTTGCATTTTGTGGCAAATCCTGACGTCCAGGATTTTTTTCAATATTTTTTTCGTTTTCAGCACACCAAAATACATGGAAATTAGATGAAAATAATCAAACAGCTTTTTAGTCGCACACCTGTGTAATATACTGTCACAGTGCTGTAAGTCACTTTGGATTAGCGTCTGCTAAATGCCGAAAATTTAAATGAAAATGAAAGAAAAGCTCGGTTTAAAAACCAAGGAGCTCCACAGAGCCCCATTCAACAGCTCCGGGATGAATCGGAACACCAACTGACACACAAATGCTGTCATCTGTCGACTGAATGGGCACAAATTCCTCCACAAAGTCTTGTGAGAAGCTTCTCAGAAGAACGCATGTTGTCCTATGGGACGCCCAGCAAGCTCGTGGTCAGTCAGGTGTCCCAATACTCTGGGCCATACAGTGTAGATTTGCTCTTTGCGAGTGTAAAATACGGTGTGGAAGGTGAAATATGTTGTAATATGAACTATTTTGGATTGGAAAGATGTGAAGAATTTTAAGGGTGTGTTTCTGAGGAGAACTCGCATTAGGGTCCAGACTTGTGTCCATGTTAATCGACTGGACGTTTTAATTTTCAGAGCTGCACAGGAACAGTAAATCAGGCAATTAGATCAAATTCTGTAGAATTACAGAGACCTACAAGCCAGTAGTTTAATCCTAATGAGCTGAAGAACGTCAGAACTCAGACTGTGAGACTGCTCAGTAGTTGTTGGTGCATTACGACATCCAAATCATCTTTTACAGAGCAATAAAGGTGCGTATAAACCCTGCAACATTTCATCTCCATGCCTCTTAAACCGAAAGGGCAAAAATGCACAATTAAAATGAGACCATTATTTAAGAAAACTACGTCACGGATGCATCGTTTTATTGGGCGGATGGAAAATGTGCAGCAGTATGTTATTATTTCCCAGGGTGCTTCTGTAAGGTTTGGAAGGATGTAATGGAAACAGTCGTGTTTAAAATCCTATTTATTAGCAGTAAACGACCCTGAGCTGGTACTTAAATCCTTTTCTGCCACTGTTAAGTCGTACACCCGGATAAATATCGCTTCTTAGACCCATGAAGTCATTCTGTACCGACGCATCACATGTGGACCTGCGGTGCTGAGCCGTGTGCCGTGAATGTGCAGCGTTGCAAGACTTCATACCTTAAAGCAATTAAAGCGTGTAAAGCAGACCATATAATTATCATTATTACTATTTTCTATTTTATTTCTGCATTTTCTCCCAATTTATTATAGTCAGTTTGTCTTCCGCTGCTGGTGGATCCCTGATTACAGTCTCGGCGGGTATATCGCTGCTCACGCCTCCTCCGACCCGCACGCAGCCCTTAGCGCGGAACCCTTTTCACCCATGCACCCTGCACAGGCGCCTCTATCTGCCAATCGGGGTCCTTACACAGCGTTTGAAGACCCCGCCCACATAGTCCGGTCATTTCCCCATCCAGCAGACACAGTGGCCAATTTTGTGCCTGCTACAGGCACTGCCAATTGTGCCCGCTAGATGGCGCCCAGCCGACCGGTGGCAAAGCCGAGACTCGAAGCGGGGAGTTCGGAATCTCTGCGCTGGTGTGCTAGCGCCACCTTGGCGCCCCGGCACCGTTTTTAGAATTAAATAAATTAATTATTAATTAAATAATTAAACAAATTTTAACACGGACATGAACACGAAATGGGCTTGTACACGTACGCCCCCTTGTGGAGGCTTTATCTTACATCTTGTGAGCCACAGTGGGACCAGATTGCCACTATTTTTATTAATTAAGAAAAACATGTGCAAAACTCCTATTGATCTGGGCTTGGGACCTGCACTAAGAGCACACTGACAAGCGCACCTCCCAACAGCTGGACTGTTTCGGCCAATAGCGTCACTGAGACTCGAACCCTGTATCCCCAGATCTCAGCAGTAATGGGCTAGCACATTTTACTGCCAGTATTAAACATCACTGGCAGTTTTTTATTATTCATTTAACTTTTACATTTTCGGCATTTAGCAGGTGCTTTTATCTAAAGTGACTTACAGTCTGAGCAATTGATGTTTAAGGGCCTTGCTCAAGGGCCCAACAGTGGACACCCTCTAGGATACCAATGCCTATTCACTGTCGCAAAATGTAAATCCTAGAAGATTATGTGAAGCTAAACGAAGACACGTATGTTTTTCTAGTCTTTGCTTTTCTCTTCAGTCTCCGTCCTCCTCCTCCTCCTCCTCCCTCATTTACTCCGTCACCCCCCAGTTCCTCACAGCTCACAGATGGTTTTTATCTCGGGCAGTTTGTGCTGTTTTCTGCATCGTGATTTATCGCGTGTAACACGGGCCCCCGGGATCCACGAGAGGAAATTAAATTAAAGGTCGCATCTGTGTATCGGGGATTTGTAATTAGTCAAACTCCTGACCTCGTCCAGCTGTTGGTTCCTAATTGGTTTGTGTTGAAGAAATAAGGGCTGTTTTAATCGACTCGATTAAAGTTTCTTATTAATTATTTTATGTAGCACTGCTGAGATCTGGAGAGGCATCTACAATCTACATGGAAACATGTTGTATTAATGATCGGGGTGTTAATGTCTGAGGGGTGGCCGAAACAGCCTAGACATTGTGAGGTGCACTTGTCAGTGCGCTCTCAGTGCAGGTCCCAGGCCCCGAGAGAAACAGGAGGGTTGCATCAGGTATCCAGATCCGCTGTGGCGACGCCTAAATACGGGAGCAGTCGGAGGAAAATACATTTGAAATTAAAATCCAAATTAATTTGGGCTTTACGTGAAGTCTTCTATCTCCTGTTAGACTTGCTCTGAGGGGGGGGCCGAGGCTCGGTGAAGGATTGGCGTCCTATTCCGTGTGTCTTTCTGCATTGCGCCCAGTGATTCCCGGGAAACCTGATCCACAGTGACCCTGACCGAGATGAACCGGTCTGAAATGAAATGACTGTTGGGTTCTTTTCTTACCTCCCTGGTCGAGGCCCTTTTTGCCTGGTGCCAAATTTACCCAGACGGCCGACTGTAGCAAAGATTGTGCCAATTCCCTTCCCATTTAAAAATATTTAAAAATAATCTCCTCGGTTAAAAACTCGGCATTGCCACCGGTCGGCTGGGCGCCATCTAGCGGGCATAATTGGCAGTGCCTGCAGCAGATACTAACTGGCCACCGTATCTGCAGGGTGGGGGCCGGACTGTGTGTGGGTGTGTAAGGACCCTGATTGGTGGAAGAGACGCCTGTGCAGAACGCGGGGCGAGAACACGTTTCGGAGGAGGCGTGTACAGTGACGTGCTCTCCTCAGATGCAATCGGGTATCCCTCAGCAGCTGAAGACGCAAGAAAATGCATTAAAAAAAGAAATAAATAAAATCATCATAATATAGGTTTATTTCCCGGGCCCTTATCTTACGCCCTGCTGCGATGTGATTGTGGAATTAACCGTTTAAGGCCGTAATATTGATTTAAAATTAAATACACAACACAAAATGGGTAAAAATTCAGAAGGTGCATCGTCCTATTTAGAGTTACGTTGTAAGGTTGTAGGGTTTAATCCCAATGCAGGACATCACACACTCGCTCGTACACCTAAAATTAGGGCTGAGTTAAAGTCGTCAGTCCACTGTCTGCATCTTTTATCTCTTGTTAGACTTCCATTTCCTTTCCTGTGTACAAACGTCGAGACGATCACATCGCTTACCGTCCGTCTCCTCCATCACAGGTACGAGGAGAGGGCCCAGAAGTGCCTCGAGTCCTACAATAAGAACAGCAAACGGGCGTCGGCTGGCAGCCCTCCTGAGCGGGTCGACCCTCAGCGTCAGAAAGACGACCCCTCGGCGAACAGACTCCAGGGCCTGAAGCGCAAAGCCCCTCTGTCCAACCAGCAGACCCTGGACGACCACTTTTCCTCTCGGCCGGAGAGCAAGAAGAACCTCGCGAGGGTGTCCAGGCCTGTTCGGTTCAGCATCGAATCGCTGAGACGTTCCCTTCACCCGGAGCGTCGCTCCCAATCGGACACGCCGGGCCTCCGGGCTGTGAACCGATTACCTTCTCACGGCGCCTGGGTCGTTTCAGGTGGCAGGAAGCTCCTGTTACTGAATCCGTTCCGTGTGGAGGAAGCCCTGCTGTTTAAGAGGCTTCTGGAGGATAATTATCTTCCGACGGCGAGTCTGCAGCCGCCTGTAGAGCTAACGGACGGGTAACGTATCGCTTCCTTTCTGATCTAGCGACGGTCGTGTGGAAAAAGCAAAGTTCTACGGTAATGTCGGTCTCTGAATCTCTGCATGTTCCTGTCCAGTGTTCTCGGCGGCCCAGAGTACATGGACGTTCTTCTGAGTATGGAGAAGAGCAGTGTAGCCCCGTGTGGTCAGTTCCAGTTCACCGATGCCAGGCTGGTGGCTAATGGATTTCAGATCAGACTCACTCCAGGTAACACTGCTGACCTCAACATGTAATATTATTGTCTTATATTACATTACATTACATTACATTAATTATATAATATTAATTATATTATAATATATTATATTATATTAATTATATTATATTAATTATATTATATTATATTTATTATATTAATTGTATTATATTATATTTATTATATTTCTATTTATTATATTAATTATGTTATATTAATTATATTTATTATATTATATTATTTATATTAATTATATTAATTATATTATATTTATTATATTATATTAATTATATTATATTTTATTATATTGTATTTATTATATTATATTTTATTATATTGTATTTATTATATATTATATTATATTATATTTATTATATTATATTATATTATATTTATTATATTATATTATATTATATTAATTATATTATATTATATTAATTTTATTATATTTATTATATTATATTTTATTATATTGTATTTATTATATTATATTATATTAATTATATTATTTATTATATTATATTAATTATATTATATTATATTAATTATATTATATTATATTATATTATATTATATTTTATTATATTATATTATATTATATTATATTTATTATATTATATTATATTATATTAATCATATTATATACACTCTGCTCAACCAGGGGTCAGCCTGTCCAGTTAGGAAGCATAATCGATCAACTGACCCCATCTTTTCACCTACCATGGACCTGTATCCATGCTATTTGTTGATCTGAGAGCAGACTTGGAGGTTGCACAGCAGCAATGAAACTTACTTGACCTTTCCCCTTTCTGGCACAGCCAGTTGTGCCTGTTTGGGGCCCCGGCCAGGTCGATAACACCGTTTGGGATTCTATTTATGCATTTTCCTCATTTTCTCCCAATCTAGGCATATCCAATTCCCCTGGTTGTATCTCTCCCAACACACGCTTGTGCAACCGCTTCTTTCACCTGCACCAGGCGGGTTCTCTTATCTGTGCAGTACCTCGACCAGCCAGAAGAGGTCATTATTGCAGCAATTAGCCAATCGTAGCGGTGTGTAGCAGAGCCGAGATTCGAACTCGCAACCTAAAGATCTCAGCACTGGTGGGCTAGAGCGAGCCAAAAAAAGTGTCACAGAGGAACTGAATAAGAATTAAATAAACAAATTTTAACAGGGACATAAACACGAAATGGGCTTGTACACGTACGCCCCCTGTGGAGACTTTATCTTACATCTTGTAAACCACAGTGGGACCAGATTGCCACTATTTTTATTAATTAAGTTTATTTTGTTTTAATAATAAATTATTTGGTGTGTACCCATAATTCCGTCGTGGACGAGGTTGTACCTGCAGTGTATTAATCCTTACTCTGTGTTTTTTTTGGGTGAGGTTCCCCGCCCACGGCGCAGTGTGTTGAACTGACGGCGATGGCCGACTGCATGCCGTTCTACGGCGTCACCGACCTGAAGGAGATTCTAACGGCGGTGAAGAACAGGAACGCCAGAACGGTCCAGCAGTGCAGACCTCTCAAAGTCACAAACTACCTGGAGGTGCAGAACGTTACATCGTTTACATACAGTAAGAGTAAAGCGAGCTGACGTTTCATTCAGACGCCGGTTTACTGTGTCTGTCGTTTCAGGGAGAAGCTGTGAGGATGGCCCGCCAGTTGCCTCTGAGCATGTCGCGCGAGGACGTCACGAATATCCTCTCCCGGATGAAAGCCGAGATCGAGGGGACGCGGGAGGTCTGTCTTCACGGGCGGCCGTTTTTTCACAGCCTGCTCGATGTTCCTGAGACGGAGCAGGAAGCTCTGAAGATCCTGTCAAACACGACCTGAAGAAGAATCGCGTCCATATTACATCAATTTAAATATAATAAACTGTATTTTTATTGTTTATTTTTATAAAAAGATTTTCTCAGCATTATGTTCTGTTTTATTTTTTGTATTGAAATGCACATTTAAAGGGGAAAATGAGCAAATACGTTTCTTCATAATGAAAAATAAATTAATAAATAATTGTAATAAATTGTAAACTGTAAGTTTAAATCTCTAGTGGTGCTTTGGGCTGGTCCGGCTTCCACACGCAGACATGATTGGCTATGTCTAAGGGGGTGTCCGAGGCTCAGTGATGGATCATCGTCCTGTCCTGTCCGGTGTGTGTTACTGCGTCGCGCCCAGTGATTCCAGCGAAACCGGCCCCACAGTGACCCTGATCAAGATTAATCGAGGACCTTTTGCCTGGATGCAAAGTACTGGTGCTTTATTAGTGTTGTATTTTTGATATATTTTGTTTATGCACCTCTGATCGAGGAGAACGGAGCTAACCCACGCCCCCTCCGACACGTGGGTTAGACGAGATCAGCTGCGGATCAGCACTGTGTACGGAGAGACACACCCTGACAGCACTTTTTTCCCCCGCCTCTTTGCAGGTGCCATCAACCAGCCAGCAGAGGTTGTATTTGCATCAGTTATGAGAGAGACCCCATCCAGCTTAATGTCCCGCCCCTATATGAACAACAGGCTAATCGTTGTTTATGTGGTTGCTCAGCCCAGCCGGCAGGCAAAAGCTTTATCCTGGACAGGATTGCAGCAGATCCGGTTTCACCAGGGTGCCAATCCATGCCAGGGCTTTGGCCATCTCCCCAGACATAGCTAATTGTGTCTGTGTAGGGGCTCGATCTGCCGATAGCACTGCTGGGATTAGAACCCGGATCTAGGGTAATAAGACCGCTGCGCAAGTTAGCTTTGTGGACCGTAGAGCCCAGGCCCGTCTGCAATTTGGTTTAATAAACGAATGATGGGATATCGATAAGATAATTGAGAATGACCAGTGGATAAAAGAATACTTGAAGAAACCGCTTTTGCGCCAGCTGTGCCGTTGTTTCCCATGGAATGCGTTTTTTGCTGCGTTGTGCTCACGATTATTGCGCTTCATGCGCCACTCCAGTTCACCTGATTAATTTTTGACCCAGTTTGCTGTTTGCTGACCTTTTCAAAGCTCCTCCAATGAGACGAGCTGTTTGATACGAGGCGGTAAAAGGCCGTACGAACAAAACTTAGCGTGACTTACTGTAGTAAAACAGCGAGTGAGGAATGTGATTAGTGGAGGAACTTATGAGCAGTAATAATGAAGAGAAGTTTAGTGCTCCTGTCTCCTTCTTTTACTACATTAAACCACGTTAAGCTTTATTTTCAACCAGAAGCGTTTTAGACTCTGGGAGAAGCTGATTCTGATTCTCAGCATTTCTCAGAAGCTGGAGCTGTAACACAAGTTTAAAAGTGAAACAGGGAGGAGAATCCAGATAAACACAGATACATGTGGAGCTGTAACCCTGGATCTGACGCTTATTCCACACTGATGCAGATTCAGCTCAGATTCACACGCTGAGGAGGTTTTACCGCTCAAGCCGAGCGTTGAACAAAGCGCAGATTTGCGCTGAGACTCGTGCTTTTGCCGCTTCTCATGTGAATGCACCCAAAGACAAAGTTTCCGAGCTTTTCCGAGATATCCTGCAGCCTGTTAGCAAACTGTTATTCCAAATGTGAATCTCTGCAGTTTATGCTTATTCCAGTCAGTCTAATATATAAAGTCTGATATATTATTGACACTGTACAATTCGCTCGCATTAGTATGCAAATAAAAGAAGAGGAGAAATGTTAATGACAGCTGGTAAACCAATCCACTCTGACCTTTTTAATGGAGTGGTCACATGCTCCAGAGATGATGATCAGCTAAGCCCAGCTAATCACCCTGATATTCCCTCGGTGCCACATGCAGAAGGTACGGCTCCGTCCTGCTGCTCTCAAATTCCCTCGCACACGCATGCTCTTAAGTTTAATTGAAGTCTCAAACAAGGGTCAGAGAGGAGTGACGTACCCGTGCTCCCCCCTTAGACCCCCGGCCCCTGCAGATATATGAGAGTGAGTGCTGAAGCTCAGGCGTGGGCTCGTGAAAGCTTAGACACGTGTTGCGGTCTGACCTTTTGCTCTGCTAACTCAAATATTATCGAAAGATAAGTTATTGTGTTGCACTTTCTCAAGAACATCATGTTCACCCCGGACATTAGCAGTGCTGTGTACATTAATACAATAATAATTAAAGAATTACAGCTAAACGATCACATTCAGGACTCAAGACCTTCACAGCTTTTTCCATATTTTATTTTTTTTATAGCCGGAGGTCTTAGAAGGTGAAAGTAGAGGGATGCCACCCCCAGTAAAACATACACCGATCAGCCATAACATTAAAACCACCTCCTTGTTTCTACACTCACTGTCCATGTTATCAGCTCCACTTACCATATAGAAGCACTTTGTAGTTCCACAATTACTGACTGTAGTCCATCTGTTTCTCTACATGCTTTGTTACCCCCTTTCATGCTGTTCTTCAATGGTCAGGACCCCCACAGAGCAGGTATTATTTAGGTGGTGGATGATTCTCAGCACTGCAGTGACACTGACATGGTGGTGGTGTGTTAGTGTGTGTTGTGCTGGTATGAGTGGATCAGACACAGCAGTGCTGCTGGAGTTCTTAAACACCTCACTGTCACTGCTGGACTGAGAATAGTCCACCAACCAAAAACATCCAGCCAACAGCGCCCCGTGGGCAGCGTCCTGTGACCACTGATGAAGGTCTAGAAGATGACCGACTCAAACAGGAGCAATAGATGAGCGATCGTCTCTGACTTTACATCTACAAGGTGGAGCAACTAGGTAGGAGTGTCTAATAGAGTGGACAGTGAGTGGACACGGTATTTAAAAACTCCAGCAGCGCTGCTGTGTCTGATCCACTCATACCAGCACAACACACACTAACACACCACCACCATGTCAGTGTCACTGCAGTGCTGAGAATGATCCACCACCTAAATAATACCTGCTCTGTGGTGGTCCTGTGGGGGTCCTGACCATTGAAGAACAGGATGAAAGCGGTCTAAAAAAGCATGCAGAGAAACAGATGGACTACAGTCAGTAATTGTAGAACTACAAAGTGCTTCTATATGGTAAGTGGAGCTGATAAAATGGACAGTGTAGGAACAAGGAAGTGGTTTTAATGTTATTGGTGATTGGTGTATACTATTATCAAAGCCCGACCTAATTCCCGGACCCTGAAATGAGCCGCTTCTCGTGTAATTTGCATGTTATTTGAATTTGCTGTGAAATTCAAACCCAAGGTTTGTGTTTAGCGATTTAACGTTTTTCATTCGTGCTGCGTTCAAGTGCGTCACGTTTACTAGTTAATCTGCTCTGAGACGTCCTAGCAATCCTACAGCAATCAAAAGGTCCAAGATGTTGGAGTGTAAAGCAGCTAAAAACACGACTCGGGTAACTGAGTTTGGAAAACTAACAACCACTTTGTAGGGGAAGTCAAAACACGGAGGAGAATTTTGGTATTTGAGACAGAACATGAAGCCTCGCACCGTCGCTGGATGTTCTAGGTTTACATTCGACTATTAAGGGAGCTGTAAAATGGCATCTTTCAAGAAATCAGTTTAGGAATTAAGGAAATCAGCACCATGTCACAGCTTTGCTAGAGTCAACATTATGCCTCAAGTGCAAATCTACGAGGCATGTCGATGATTTAAGGATGACGTACGACTATCTGTCAGGCGGCATTAATTAATGAAAGCCTGAACGGCGGACTGGAGAGAAGGAAGTCTGTATGAGGATCCGGCACCCGGTGGAATGTTTGCTCACGTTGGGGAGGGTGGCAGATTCTCAGGACTGTTCTTCTACTGCAGAGGACCAAGGTTACGAGCTACCGTAGCTTCTACACTTATACAACTGCTGTAGATGGACGGTATCCTTCAGCTGGAAAGGCTGGAGTACAGATGGATCATGTTTACACCTTTTAACAGTGGGTTTGAGCTTTACTTTTGACTAACTTGAATGAAATGTTATTTATGATAAGCTGCAGGCTCAGTAAAAAGGTGTCCAGTCCCGTGTCCAGTTGGTGCACACCCTGAGAGGGTATTAGTTCATGCACCACTCATATACACAACATATGTTGGATTACGCTTTTGTACAGATATTAATTGATTTTAAGTAAGTATTGGATTTAATTATTTTAAATAAAGATAATCATCAGTGGACCAAACACATTCATCTGGGTGAGCTGAATCTCTGGAAAGCAGAAACTCTGCCAACCCCTGTGGCCCTGTTTACTACCCGTGTAAATGATTCTCTTGAATAACTCTCTATCTAAGGATCTATTTCTCGATTAATTTGCTCTCCCGTTAGCTTAAACTGTAACGCCTATCTTTAGATGTAACTCATAGGTAAGGTATTAAAATTAGTCCGCCTGTTTTGGACAAGTGATCCCTGAGCCCACTGGCCGGCCCTGACTCAGCTGTAATATCATCTTGAACTAGTCAAATCGCTGATTGAAAAAGGCAGGACGCCGTATCAAGTGAAGCGCTGAGGAGAGCGAGCAGCCGGCTCCTCGAGACATGTATAGATGAAGTAAAATCAAAATATACATATGGCACACATGATATTTAATTCTATATTGTGTTGGGCTTGCTTGACTGTGGATAGTGACACCTGTGTTTCAACAGCTTCTAACTTATGGCAGACTTGGTGGTTCTGGGATTATATCCGACCATCTAGACACATTTCTTTTCTCCCCAACTTGGCAAGAGACCACTGATCCATGTACTTGGAGGTTTGTACCCATGTCCTGGGTACTTGTCTGGGATAAACAGATATTTTACACTTGCTATATCTGCTGTATTGTCCTACCCATCAAACTGACTCCAAAATAACAAGGGGAAAAAGATGTGAATCTATTTTACGTAAACTAATTACCTTGTTTACCATTTTCCCCAATAACGTTTCAGAACTGCTTCTCCATATGACAAGATACATCCTGCACATCTAGCTGTCTGACAGGCATAGCGAGGACCAAGGAGAAACAGGTTCCTGTTTTTTTTCCAAATGATTCAGGCATCTCTTGGTCTCCTCTGAGGAGCATCTATCCTCCATCCCTGTCAGTCATTGGTCCAGTGGGATGTTTTTGGTTTACTGCCATGGATCTTTCTTCCACTTTAGTCATTAACAAGGCTTGTAAATGAACTAAAACTTATGGACAAAACTTCTCCGAGTGACCCGTTCCAAGTCTAATGCAACCTCAGGGTCCATATCACTAAACCAGGACACCTTGCTGTCCCTATTCACAAACATCCAGAAGCTTTACGACGTAATTCATCAAATAGAGGTTCCACAAGGGTCAGTGTGTTGTTGTGAAGGGAAGGGAAACACCAATTTCCAGCTAAGTGAAATAACAAGCGGCGTGGACGTGCTGGCTAAATCCATCAGGAGCTCTGACAGCCAGCCATCAGCAGCTACGCGTCTGCATCCTGTGGCCCAAGGCTCATGGGTTTTTATTGCTTTTCATTGCTTGCTTTGGACTGGACTGGACTAACTACTAGATGGGTTTACCTGGGTTTTAAATCACAGCTCCATTCATTCATGAGGTGATTACTGCACTGAAAAAAGCAATGATGTGCCTGTGATTTATTAGCATTTAAGCTGTTAGTCTGAAATGAAAATGAAATCCTGTATGTAATTTGGTTTCAGGATTAAAATAATGATTAAAATTAGTTTAATAGATAGATGGATAGACACAGATAGACAGACAGACAGGCACACAGACATACAGACATACAGACAGACAGACAGACAGACAGACAGATAGATACAGTGCCTTGCAAAAGTATTCAGCCCCCTTGAACTTTTCAACCTTTTGCCACATTTCAGGCTTCAAACATAACGATATGAAATTGTAATTTTTTGTGAAGAATCAACAACAAGTGGGACACAATCGTGAAGTGGAACGAAATTTATTGGATATTTTAAACTTTTTTTAGAAATAAAAAACTGAAAAGTGGGGCGTGCAATATTATTCAGCCCCCTTGCGTTAATACTTTGTAGCGCCACCTTTTGCTGCGATTACAGCTGCAAGTCGCTTGGGGTATGTCTCTATCAGTTTTGCACATCGAGAGACAGAAATTTTTGCCCATTCTTCCTTGCAAAACAGCTCGAGCTCAGTGAGGTTGGATGGAGAGCGTTTGTGAACAGCAGTTTTCAGCTCTTTCCACAGATTCTCGATGGGATTCAGGTCTGGACTTTGACTTGGCCATTCTAACACCTGGATACGTTTATTTGTGAACCATTCCATTGTAGATTTTGCTTTATGTTTTGGATCATTGTCTTGTTGGAAGATAAATCTCCGTCCCAGTCTCAGGTCTTTTGCAGACTGCAACAGGTTTTCTTCCAGAATGGTCCTGTATTTGGCTCCATCCATCTTCCCATCAATTTTAACCATCTTCCCTGTCCCTGCTGAAGAAAAGCAGGCCCAAACCATGATGCTGCCACCACCATGTTTGACAGTGGGGATGGTGTGTTCAGGTTGATGAGCTGTGTTGCTTTTACGCCAAACATAACGTTTTGCATTGTGGCCAAAAAGTTCGATTTTGGTTTCATCTGACCAGAGCACCTTCTTCCACATGTTTGGTGTGTCTCCCAGGTGACTTTTTATGGATATCTTTGAGAAATGGCTTTCTTCTTGCCACTCTTCCATAAAGGCCAGATTTGTGCAGTGTACGACTGATTGTGTCCTATGGACAGAGTCTCCCACCTCAGCTGTAGATCTCTGCAGTTCATTCAGAGTGATCATGGGCCTCTTGGCTGCATCTCTGATCAGTCTTCTCCTTGTTTGAGCTGAAAGTTTAGAGGGATGGCCGGGTCTTGGTAGATTTGCAGTGGTCTGATACTCCTTCCATTTCAATATGATCGCTTGCACAGTGCTCCTTGAGATGTTTAAAGCTTGGGAAATCTTTTTGTATCCAAATCCGGCTTTAAACTTCTCCACAACAGTATCTCGGACCTGCCTGGTGTGTTCCTTGGTCTTCATGATGCTCTCTGCGCTTTAAACAGAACTCTGAGACTGTCACAGAGCAGGTGCATTTATACGGAGACTTGATTACACACAGGTGGATTCTATTTATCACCATCAGTCATTTAGGTCAACATTGGATCATTCAGAGATCCTCACTGAACTTCTGGAGTGAGTTTGCTGCACTGAAAGTAAAGGGGCTGAATAATATTGCACGCCCCACTTTTTAGTTTTTTATTTCTAAAAAAAGTTTAAAATATCCAATAAATTTCGTTCCACTTCACGATTGTGTCCCACTTGTTGTTGATTCTTCACAAAAAATTACAATTTCATATCGTTATGTTTGAAGCCTGAAATGTGGCAAAAGGTTGAAAAGTTCAAGGGGGCTGAATACTTTTGCAAGGCACTGTAGATAGATAGATAGCAGCGCTGCTGTGTCTGATCCACTAATACCAGCACAACACACACTAACACACCACCACCATGTCAGTGTCACTGCAGTGCTGAGAATCATCCACCACCTAACTAATATCTGCTCTGTGGGGGTCCTGTGGGGGTCCTGACCATTGAAGAACAGCATGAAAGGGGGCTAACAAAGCATGCAGAGAAACAGATGGACTACAGTCAGTAATTGTAGAACTACAAAGTGCTTCTATATGGTAAGTGGAGCTGATAAAATGGACGGTGAGTGTAGAAACAAGGAGGTGGTTTTAATGTTATGGCTGATCGGTGTATATATACATGTCTTGTTACTGTCTTACACCCCTTTCTAGCCATAACTAGAGCATAAACTGGGATCTTTTCCTCGACCCTTTTTCCAATGATGTTCGCATCCATCAGGCACAATCTACGCCTGTACACCGCTTGGACGTAAGAACACCTGAATTATGTGTCAGACTGTATATTAACATAGCTGTATATCCTGGAGACTGAGATATGTGTTTTACAGAGCACTTATCCTGCCTCCCCATTTTCTCACACTCACTTCCTCATCTGTGAATCCTGGAACGCGCTGGCAGCAGCTAGCACTACTGGGACTTGGACGCCAATTCCAGTGCGACAGATGTAACAACACTCAGCCAACTGATCGCTGTTCCCGCTGCATGTCCACCTGTCTGACTTTAAACAGTAAAAAGTAAGAAAAAACAATCAGGCTAACCGTTGCTGTGCTGAAAAGGATTAGTTTGACTTTCAGAAGGAAAAAACAACCACTGAATGATCAGTGGTACACACATTTCTTTATAGACCTTGGGCTTAGGCATGTTGTAACTATCCAAACTGTTGTCACAACGTTGGAAATATATGTTTTATTTAAAATCATTGATTTTAAAAGTGTTTACAATGGGTGTGGCTGAAACACCTGAACTTAATCATTATACAAGGTTGGTCATTGATTGTTAGTAATTTACATTTACGGCATTTAGCAGGTCTACGCTTTTCTCCAGAGCGACTTACAGTTGTGACTGTATACACTGCAAGCAATTGAGGGTTAAGGGACTTGCTCAAGGGCCCTACAGTCGCAACCAAGAAGATGTGGGGCTTGAACCAACGGCCTTCCGATTACTAGTCATGTACCCTAACCGCTGAGCTACCACTGCTCTAATTATGTGTGTTTTATTATTCACAACTGCTTTATCCTGGTCAGATTTGCTTAATAACATGATTCTAAGATAGTGGAATTGATCATAATTAAACATTTAACCTAGATGATTTGCATTTTCTAGCATTGTGGCTCGCTAAGTCACTACTTTCCCATTAATTAATATAGCAAACATTTATATAAAATATAGCTTCTTTTGTATCATCTAGTCACATCAAAACAACACCTTATGGGTTATATTCTCTAGGTAAGGAAGTGAATGTTGTATATACATCTAAGTTAATACTGTATTGTTGTTTATTTTGTTGTATTTGTGAACGTTAGCATGCTAGCTACTGTTTATGTTTACAATCTGATCGTTCTGACAGGACGGGACTCGCGGTGCTGCCAGATCTGTACTGCGCATGCGCACATGTATTAACGCCCTTATTGATCCGTATCTCAGCTTTAAGCACAAAATACAAATATTAAACATGTTTTAAAAAAATAATTACATAAAAATACGTATTTTCTTTAATGATAGATATTCGTTCTGTGCTTTATGACCATAAACCGTGTAGATTCTGTAAGAAATACCTACAGGTGTACTGGCTTATATAGAGAGAGACCTACAGTGTATCACAAAAGTGAGTACACCCCTCACATTTCTGCAAATATTTTATTATATCTTTTCATGGGACAACACTATAGAAATGAAACTTGGATATAACTTAGAGTAGTCAGTGTACAACTTGTATAGCAGTGTAGATTTACTGTCTTCTGAAAATAACTCAACACACAGCCATTAATGTCTAAATGGCTGGCAACATAAGTGAGTACACCCCACAGTGAACATGTCCAAATTGTGCCCAAAGTGTCAATATTTTGTGTGACCACCATTATTATCCAGCACTGCCTTAACCCTCTTGGGCATGGAATTCACCAGAGCTGCACAGGTTGCTACTGGAATCCTCTTCCACTCCTCCATGATGACATCACGGAACTGGTGGATGTTAGACACCTTGAACTCCTCCACCTTCCACTTGAGGATGCGCCACAGGTGCTCAATTGGGTTTAGTCCATCACCTTTACCTTCAGCTTCCTCAGCAAGGCAGTTGTCATCTTGGAGGTTGTGTTTGGGGTCGTTATCCTGTTGGAAAACTGCCATGAGGCCCAGTTTTCGAAGGGAGGGGATCATGCTCTGTTTCAGAATGTCACAGTACATGTTGGAATTCATGTTTCCCTCAATGAACTGCAGCTCCCCAGTGCCAGCAACACTCATGCAGCCCAAGACCATGATGCTACCACCACCATGCTTGACTGTAGGCAAGATACAGTTGTCTTGGTACTTCTCACCAGGGCGCCGCCACACATGCTGGACACCATCTGAGCCAAACAAGTTTATCTTGGTCTCGTCAGACCACAGGGCATTCCAGTAATCCATGTTCTTGGACTGCTTGTCTTCAGCAAACTGTTTGCGGGCTTGCTTGTGCGTCAGCTTCCTTCTGGGATGACGACCATGCAGACCGAGTTGATGCAGTGTGCGGCGTATGGTCTGAGCACTGACAGGCTGACCTCCCACATCTTCAACCTCTGCAGCAATGCTGGCAGCACTCATGTGTCTATTTTTTAAAGCCAACCTCTGGATATGACGCCGAACACGTGGACTCAACTTCTTTGGTCGACCCTGACGAAGCCTGTTCCGAGTGGAACCTGTCCTGGAAAACCGCTGTATGACCTTGGCCACCATGCTGTAGCTCAGTTTCAGGGTGTTAGCAATCTTCTTATAGCCCAGGCCATCTTTGTGGAGAGCAACAATTCTATTTCTCACATCCTCAGAGAGTTCTTTGCCATGAGGTGCCATGTTGAATATCCAGTGGCCAGTATGAGAGAATTGTACCCAAAACACCAAATTTAACAGCCCTGCTCCCCATTTACACCTGGGACCTTGACACATGACACCAGGGAGGGACAACGACACATTTGGGCACAATTTGGACATGTTCACTGTGGGGTGTACTCACTTATGTTGCAGCTATTTAGACATTAATGGCTGTGTGTTGAGTTATTTTCAGAAGACAGTAAATCTACACTGCTGTACAAGCTGTACACTGACTACTCTAAGTTATATCCAAGTTTCATGTCTATAGTGTTGTCCCATGAAAAGATATAATGAAATATTTGCAGAAATGTGAGGGGTGTACTCACTTTTGTGATACACTGTATATAATATTAAATTACACATATAGAGACATACAGACAGATTTGTTTTTCCATAATTTCTATAATTTCCATATAAGTTTTCTTTTAAAGCCTGGCAAAAACGTTTACTTATTTACTTACTATTTACTGATTAATGGACGAAGTCAAATTAGCCATATTTTCTTGTACACCGGACATACAATCATGCATTTACAACAGTATGTAAACAGTATGGAACAGTTTGCCACTTTTTATTAAGGCGTCCCCTGGCAGGTGATTCCCCATCCACTACACAGCTTCTTCAGTCTGCTCCCATCAGGAAGGACCAGCCGACTGAGGGACAGCACCATCCACCAGGCTGTCAGGATGCTCAACTCTCTTCCTGTTCTGCCCCCCTGTTATTCACTAACTTTGGATCCTGCACACACATCTCAGGAACCTAACCACCCCACCCCCCAATCAAAACCGAACCTTACATCCCCAGGATCTATTTAAGGCCGTGTAGCCCAGTGTTGGGGATGGGTTGGCTACGGTAAGGGCTGTATAAACAGCTCTATGTTTGTCTGTCTGTTGTGTGAATGTCTATGTGTATGAATGGATGTCTAAAAAAACCATCTCGCGGCCCCGACGCCCCTTCCTCCATACTTGGTGTCAGAAGTGGGATCGTGGCGTGTGAGTGGCTCTGATGGTCAGGTGGGCCAATATTCCCGATCTGTCTGAGTGCGCTAGCCCAGGTGTTGCTGCGGGGGCATGTGTTACTGGCGGCTGAGAGGATGGTGCTCGTCTTCTTGTGCCCTGCCCACTGATCGAGTCAGTGCGGTGTTTCAGTAGGCCAGGTGCAGCAGTGGGTGGAACGGCGGCTCGGCAGTGTAATGGGGTGCGGTCCGGACATAGAGCCACCCAGTGAACGCTGGTGAGTAGGTCACCGGGACGGTTGACCTTTAGGGAGGGGGCTGTGTAGCGTCAGCCACTGGGGGGCCGGAACGGGCTTTGCCCAGAAAGCCTTGCGGCCGTGATATCCAGACTTACCGTGGCCGTGTAGCCCAGTGTTGGGGATGGGTTGGCTACGGTAAGGGCTGGATAGGCAGCTGTTTGTTTGTCTGTCTGTTGTGTAAATGTTCATGTGTATGAATGAATGTCTTAAAATAACCGTCTGGCGGCCCCGACGCCCCTTCCTCCGTACTTGCCGGCGCCACAATATATTCTAGGTTTATTGTTTAATAAACCTAATGTTTAGTGTTGCACCATAGGTCTGAGAGTAAAGCAATTTCAATCCTCTGTATGTCCAGGCTTTTGAGTTTTAGCATGACTTTTTCTGTGCCAACTGTTTTATTTACCATTGATTTTATGTCGCTATATGTCTTTTACTGTATTTTATGTAATTGATTTGCTAATGTTCTGATTTTATTGTACAGCGCTTTGGATGACACTTGAGGCTTCTTGACTTAAACTGTTAATGAACGGGCAGACAGACAGACAGACAGACAGACAGACAGACAGACAGACAGACAGACAGACAGACAGACAGACAGACAGATAGATAGATAATGTAAATGTTTTAAAATGTATTCTTTTCATAAAAATGTACAATTTTGTAAAACAGGGGGACATCAGTCATTCATTTGAACACATTGGTTAAGGTAAACAGAACACTGTAAAGTATTAATTTGACAGCACGGTGGCGCTGCAGAACACAAGAACGCCGCCCAGCAACCCATTAGAGACCAATTTGATCCCATTGCGACCCTCTAAGGACACGAATGAGTGAGTGAATGAATGAATGAAATAAGTAGCAGTAAATAAATATAGTGGAATTTTAAGGAATAGCTGAATATAAGGTTTAACCCTTCATTGCATCGTATAGCGAATTTGCAACAGATTAATAAATCGACGCTCTGCCAACATCTATTGTTGAGATTGTGAAGCTGTGAGTGTAGCAGAGGCGCTGGCTGGCCTACTTTATGTCTCACTCATGTATCTGTACCATAGATGGCGTACGAATCGAGAATACGTCCTTTCGTTCTGGCTAATTGCTGCGTCCATGCTGTTCTGTGAATTAGGCCGTGAAATAGAGTGAAGAATTTTGCAAGTAAGCTTTCCGAAAAAATCCCAGGCGAAGGTACAGGTAGGTAGTTCTTATCGGTCGCATAACCGTACACAATAATCGTACGCTGCATCCTTACGGTTACGTAGGAGCACGCCCAGAATATTCATATTATTTCCTTAAAAATGCCAGAATGCATGATGCAGAATGCATGATGTTGTACATACAAAATATTGCAAATGCATGATGTTGCATATATGCTACAAATTAAAAATCTCATTTTTTAAAAAGCTGAATTAGAATTTTTATTTTTTTTACTATTTTTCTGTGTATTCAGTGGCTATAACAAACAACATATATTTTTTCCATGGAGGAAAAAGAAATCATGCAATGAAGGGTTAAAATTGGGTTGAATGGTGAATGTGGACAATGAATTAACATTCTCTAGTGTAAATTATCTACAAAACATTAAGAAATGTCTATAAGAACAACAAACAAATAAAACCTTTTATTATTAAGGTTTATTTATTAATTATTTATATAGGAATCATCCTACCAGATCTGGTCCATATACCAGACATAGCAGACAGGCACTGAGCCCAATGGCAAGTTCACCTTACTGTGGCTAGGCTGTAGCAGCCATCCCCTTAGCTAATCACATCCAATAGAGATTTGAACCCTGGATCTCCAGATCTCAGCATTATTAAACTAGTTTACCTTACTGTGCCACCACCCAAGCACCAGCGTATACAGTAAAGCTAGTGATTTTACTTAAGAGTCTGTCATGTTGTGATGTTCAAATGACTGGCAAAGGGAATGTAATCAGGCGAGACCAGCTTTATGTTTTTGAGATGCTGTTTTCTTGGTCTTATGACTAGTTTTGGAAACATTTCTGATGTGTTATATTCTCCAGAAGTTTCCATTTGTAATAATAAAAACAATAAACATAGACCAGTGGACATTCTGTTAAATCAAAGTAAATGATGCACAAACCCGAAAAGACTAAAGGAACTTTAACACCGCAGTGTATCCAAACATTTTAGGTCAGCACAAACATGTTGAGAAGAGTGTTATTCTCCGGGACCCTTAATCCCCTTAAACCCTGTGTTTACTTCTGTTCAGGTCCCACCTGGGTGCCATGGGCCGCCATCCAGCTCACAGCTGGAGAGGCAGCAGATCTCAGCAGCACTCAGTTCGCCCTCTACTGGCCGGAGGTGAGGAATCACTTCGTCTCTCACATCTGTGGACACCACTAAGTACATCCCTGAATGGCTTTAAATAAACACAGTTAAAGTTTTATAATGATTTGGCCAAGAGTCCTGACCTGAACCCAGTAAAGATGAGATTGTAAGACCACAAATGAGCAGTGCACGGCTAAAAAGCTAACCCTGTAATAGATTTAAAGCTAACAGTGTAACAGGTTTAGAGCTAAAAGCTAACAGTGTAATGGATTTAAAGCTGAAAGCTAACAGGTAAAAACATACAGTGTAAATTATTTACAACTAACAGCTATGAATTTAAAGCTAAAAGCTTAAAGCCAACAGTGTACCACATTTAAAGCTGAAAGCTAACAGCATAAAGGATTTAAATATAATAGTTAACAGCTAAAGGGGTTTAAAGCTAAAAAACATACAGTGCAGTGATTCACGACGAACAGCTATGAATTTAAAGCTAAATGCTCACATTGTAATGGATTTAAAGCAGTTTGCAAGAGTGATATGGTTATTAAATAACTTTGTCCCTTAAATAAATGAACAGTACAGCTAAAGATATAAAGCAAGCACCTTTATTTGGATGAACAGCTCCACAGATTGTATAATGTACACTTTCACATAATTCTCCTCTTATACATGAACTAACAGAGGTTAAAAAAGCGACAGTTAACAGAAACAACGATAATAATGTATACAATGCAATAAGCAAACACATCAACATCAGTTTTTACAACATTTTTAGCGACCAATCCGTTCTGTTGGTCTGCCATAGTGCAAACTGTCTGTCTGGAAGAGCACGAGTGACCCGGTATTAACATCCGTACTTACCGCTTAAAGTTCTCCGTCTTTAACACACTGCAATCAAAGTGCCTCTGTTTCAAGTCCTTCTGTCTAGTCATACTGAATTTTAATAATAGTTCAAGTGTATAAGGCAGATAAAGCAGCTAAATAATGGAAAAGGCTACAAATAACCACATGTTTTATTGTGAATGAAGACTTGCTTCAGATTGTCTGAATCTTCTGACAGGTTTTCAAGCTTTTTTAAGAGTTATTGAGTCCCTTTCTGTTGCTTTTGGAAACTTAACTGTCTGTAATATATTTGTTGGTACTGTAACGTTACGGTACCATAGGAACTATTGGCATTGTAACTCTACTGTTGGTACTGTAACGTTACAGTACCATTGGAACTGTTGGCAATGTAACACTAGATTACTGTTGGTACTGTAACGTTACCGTACCGTTGGTATTATTGGTACTGGATCTGTAGCGAGAACAGAACTTTATATATTACAATTCTGAGAATGCATGAGCATATAATAAAGATATATGATGTCCATTTCCAAGTCCAACCGGCATGACACTTCTTCAGTACATCTAAGACTCCAAGATGCAGATTCAGAGTAAACAAGTCAAAGTCAGTGAGAGTGAAGCAGTGATTGGTGACCAGCTGATCGTCTTCAGCTGCTAT
Organism: Trichomycterus rosablanca; assembly: GCF_030014385.1. Classification (NCBI taxonomy): domain Eukaryota; kingdom Metazoa; phylum Chordata; class Actinopteri; order Siluriformes; family Trichomycteridae; genus Trichomycterus; species Trichomycterus rosablanca. The sequence continues at coordinate 39,078,963 of NC_085999.1, read as the reverse complement.
TCTGGTTCTACTGCATATTGCACGGCATGGTTAATGGTTGACGAGTATTGCAACGAGATGTCCAAGCTGGAGGAATTTAGGCTGATTACATGGATCACGAGCAGCCACAGTGATCCACCACCATCGCCGGGAGCTTTCTGTTGATGATCTGCTCTTTTTCGCTGAAGTACAACATGTTGATGGGGGACATCTTGGTGGGCGTGCAGCAGGGACCGGCCGTGCCCCGCGGGATTGCCATGTTCACCAGGTGCGCGTGTGGAAACTTCTGCAGATGCACATAGTCACACTCTCCTGAGCAATAATTGGCCTTGTAGCGTTTCGGGGCAATAATCCAGTCCCAGCCAAAGTCTTCAAAGTCCACCGTGAGTGGGTAGCGGCAGCAGCGGGACTCGGACGAATTTTCATCGCAGTCCAGGCCTGATTCTCTCCTGCTTCGTTTGGGACTTTCAGAGACTTTGACCTCCAGGAATGGAAGCTGCAGATGAAAATGCAAAGGTGTAAGTCTTTGAAAACATGGTCTACAATCTACAAATAAAATAACACCTCACAGAACCTCAACCTACTTCTCCAGTTCTCAACCTGTGGTCTGTAACCCTAGATGTATTATCCTAAATTAATGCAGTTCTTGATGACTCTAGTAGGCCAGCTGACAAAGAAGAACTGATCTGGTCTTTTCGGAAAATAATAAGAACCTATATGACATTTTGCAAGGCTCATATTGCACAAGAATCGACAACCATCATGGCTTGCTTTAAAACTGCTAAAAGCTGAACTGCATGAGAGCATCTCCATGTAGAACCATTACACCCCAATGAAGCTCTAGCAGCTTACCAGTCCTTCTTCTCCAGGCTCTGCAGAAGTCACGGCAACATCACTGCCCTTGGCGTCGTAGGCGTTGATCTCGATCCCCCAGTTGCTTTCCGGCTGCCTCATCCACCCCACAACCACCTGCTTCACGTCAATGCTTTGCCAAGACTTGACCCCCGCGCTCACGTCCACCTTCAGCGAACGTAGTTTTATGGTCTGTTTCTTCCCGTCAGCGATAGGCATGAGTCTGGATATCTGCAAAAAGATGGTGGTCGCCTCTTCCACGGGGCGCAAGTGCACCCAGAGCTGCGCCCTTACTATTCGACTAGTCTGGATCTTGGGGCTAAAGGAGAAGAAGCAGCACTTTGGTTTTTGGTGTAGTTGAACGATGGGGTCAGCTGCAAGGGGGGCAGAAAGAGCAAGAGGAAATCGATCAAAACACAGTGGGATGTTTGTCTGATGCTTTAAATTCATAAAATGTTAATGCATTCATCAAAATCTAGCATTAGCACCAGAAAAGTCCATATGAATGTAGACTATATGTTCAAAAGAATGTAGACACTTCTCTTAATCACTCTATTTAAATCTTTTAGCCACACCCTTTGCTCACAGGGTTATATAGCAAGAGTCTGGGCTCTTCATCATTCTAGCATGTCTGTGTACGAAACAAGGTCCATAAAGACATGGTTTGGTATGGTCCTGACACCGAACAATAAATATATTACTTGCCAGCCACGCCTTCTCGTCCAACATCAGTGATTTACCTCCCAAAAGCTCTTTTAACCAAATTCCTAGAGAGTGGACGCTTTATATCAATGCCCATGGTTTTGGAATGGGATGTCCAGCCGACTCCTGTATTGTATTTATACTCATTTTAACAATGTCACTTCATTTATAGTTTTTCATTTTTATTAACCACTTTGTCCTGGTCAGGGTCGCAGAGTATCCGGTTCGACTGGGAAACACTGGGCACAAGACAGGAAAAGCCTTGACGAGGCGCCGGTTAATCGCAGGGCTTTGGGCATCCACCCAGACATAGCCAATCATCTCTGTATATAGACTCCCAACCGGCCGAGATTTGAACCCTGGACTCCAGTGGTAGTGAGCTAGAGTAATTTACCACTGCACCACCCGAGAACTGTAAGGCACTCGTATTTAACCATTTCATTCAATGACTCAAAGACATACTGTATATGTAAAAAATATGAACTATGAATAGAAATAAAATATGATTTATAGTCGACTATGTCTGGTGACTTCTCTGAGCTCATGTAAATAGGGCTAGTTTGTTGCTCCAATTTAAAAGTGCATGAATCAGTGGTCTCATTCAAGAACCACTTACAAATGATCTGTTATATAATTTAGTTACGATTCTCTGAACACTAAATTCTCTGAGAATTAAATTAGGAATCGTGCAATCGAATCTGGGTTTGAATTGAACTGATCCTGTACATGAACCCGAGTATTCAAGCCAAATGTGAAAACAGCATGAGAAGCAGCTACTGGAACACTGGTACCACTGTCTACAGTCAAGCGTGCTCTACATTGCCTGAAATGAATGCATGTTCTGCACAACCAAATATATAATGAAATTTCTATTTTATTTCTTTTTTTGACCTGGTATATTAGCAATTCCACCGTAAACTAATGAAAGAAGGACTTACATTTGGTAAAGTTTGTTTGGACAAAGTCTCCTGTGCTTTAATTATTCAGACACGTGAACAAGCAGCTTTTTATCAATCAATCAAATAAAATAAAATAATAAAAAAAACATAACATACAATTTATGGTCAAAAGTATGTGGACAGTTGATCCTGAGCTCTTTGCACAACTCAAAAACCATTAAAATAAAGTTGGCTTTGCCTAAATTCTGTTCCTGTATGATACAGACACAGTGACACATCAGTGGTCGAGTATTTTTTGGCTTTTTTTAAGTTCTGTTTAGGAAAATTATGCAAATACTTGTGGGTTTTGGTTTTTAATTAAGAAGACATATCATGTCAATGTCAATTTAAATTCTAAGTTTGTTTCTACCAGTGGCTCTTTAATGCACAGTGGCTAAATCTGTATATTACCACTAATATACTCAGTCATATATATAATATAATATAATATATATATATATATAATAATGTGTATTAGACAATGTATATTATTGGTCATATTGTCTATAAATACACCCATAACCGATATATTGTATATATTTATAATTATAACAATATCTTTATTTCTACATTTATACTTATATGTCTGTATATAAGTATCGATACACTACTGCTTCTATTATTATTAATGTACCAGATGCAGAATTTGCACATACTTTTTTTGCATACCATATATTGTATATATGCAGGTTGTACATTCGCTACAGCTTTCTTACTTTATTTGTATTTGTATTAGTATCTGTCTGTCTGTCTGTCTATCTTTCTATCTGAAGGGCAGGTGTAGCCTAGTGGTTAAGGTACTGGACTAGTAACTAAGAGGTCGCTGGTACAAGCCTCATCACTGCCAGGTTGTCACTGTTGGGCCCTTGAGCGAGGCCCTTAGACAATATACTGTCTTAGTACTTTGGATAAGGGCGACTGCTAAATGTCGAAAATGTTAATCTATCGATACTCTGTCTGTCTATTTTGAGTTTGAGTTATTTCAGAGTAATTAAGCGTAATGAAGCACTTACGCTCGGTGGCCATGCTCATGACGGTCTCGGTGGTTGCATGTTCTTCGTCCTCCTCCTCCTCCTGCACTTCCGTCCCCGGTTTCCCGTCGTCCCCCAGCACGTCGTACAGGTCGAGGAGCTGCTGTATCGGGGGCGCTCTGGGCAGCAGCTGCTTGACCACATCTCGGCTGACATTAGGAGCGTGTTTGAGACGCAGTTTGCTCAGGATCTGAGATTTGATCGCCTGGAGCCGCAGTTGTTTGCTGTGCTGGCGGAAGGCGCACACGGCGGCGGCGGGACAGTGCGCCTCCCGCGCGTCGCGCTCCTCCGGTACAGCCGCGGCCGCAGCCGCTCCGCTCTCGGTGCGCACCAGCGGTCCGAACAGCAGCACCGAAGCCGCACAGAGCAGAACCCGCGCCAGATGCATGGTACCGCGGCTCAAATCCAGATGCGCAACAGCTGGAGAGTTGCTGGAGTTTCTGTGGCGGTGGAGGCGGCAGCAGTGAGCGGGACCAGCGCACCGAACACCGAACACCGGTCAGCAGTATAGCCGCGGGATGTCATGCTGCAATTCAAGCCTAAAGCCTTTTTATAGTCCGCAATCAGCCCGCCGCTCTTATCCAGCCGTCCAGATCTGGGATTGGCTGCTCACAGCTACAAGAAATCTGATGGACGGAGTCAGACTTCAGTTTTTTTTTATTTCATCTGATAAAATCTTAAAGAGATACACTGAAAAAAGCAGAAATAAATACACAAATAAGGAAATATTAAATTAATAAATAATGACATTAATTAATAAATAAAATATATGAATTAATAAATAGAAAATAAGTACATAAATAAGTAAATAATACAATAAATAAATAGATAAACAAACAAAAAATAAATAAGCATTACATAAACAAATAAGTAAGCACATAGGTAAGTAAGTATAAATAAATAAAATAATTAAATAAAAAGGTAGCTAAATAAATAAATGATTAATAAATACATAATTAAATAAGTAAACAAATAAGTAAATAAATAGGTAAATAAATAAATACATATATAAAAATATAAATAATTATATAAACAAGTAAATAAATAAATAAATAAAAATAACTATTAAATTAGTAAATAATTACATAAATAAGTAAATAATAAAATACATAAATAAACAAAAAATAAGCATAACATAAACAAACAAGTAAATACATAAGTAAGCAAATAAATGAAATAATAAAATACATAAATAAATACGTACATTAATAAATAAGTAAATAAATAAACAAAGTATTAAATAAATTAATAGATAACTAAATAAAGAAACGAGTAATACATACGTAATTAAATAAGTAAACAAATAACTAAATAGGTAAATAAATTTAAAAATATAAATAAATAAATAAACAAGTATTAAATAAATAAATAAAGAATCCAATGCAATAGAATCCAATACCAGCAATTAGTTACTAATCCCAACCATTTATTTTTTAAATGTGTTGTTTCATTATTTTATTATATCAGCATTAATACATTTAGTATTATTTATATTTTATGGTCACTTTTTGACCACAGACCACATTATCAGGGCTTTACATTTTAGCAACCTCACCACAACCCCTCAACCCCAGTCAGTGGGTTTAAAGAATTGCATTTCATGTAGCTGATACTTTCCAGAGCATGATAAAACTCCAAATTAATGAATTATCCTTAGATTAAATGCAAACTTTTAGTTATTAGTAATATTATTCATGTGTATATTTGACTGTATATTACTGATTTTAGTTTTTTTGGAATTCCATGTGGATTTCAGATCCCGTGTGAGTTCCCGACCCCAGGCTTAAGAACCACTGGTATAATCCATTCTCACCTGGCACTGTGAGGGTGTGTGAGAGGTTTTTAAATGACTGGTACTAACACTCTATAATAAAACACATGCTGCCCCCTGCTGCCCACATGCAGGAGATTGTATTTAAATAAGAGATCAGTTTATTAGTGATGGTTCCATTCATGACAGGACAGGTAGTTACAGGTTACCCATGATTCATCAAACACCACCAATTCATCACGGCCAATTTTGTATCTCTAGTTCACCTCACTTTCACGTCTTTGTACTGTGGGAGGAAACCGGAGCAACCGCAGGAAACCCACACAGAAAATGTAAGCAAGTAAGAAAGTATTATTTACACACCACGGTGAAACTAAATGTGTTAAAGTGCTGTAATACTTCAAATACTACTGAATAGACTCTTATACACACAAACAAAGGTATTAACCCTTTGATGCACAACCTGGGTCAAAAGTGACCCAACTGAGTTTTTATTTTCTATATCTTTGCAATAAATTAATTTCGTCATTTAAGCTTCCACGAATTCCTCATTTAACTTGTTTTTGATCATCACAAATCCTTATTTCAGTTTTATATTTTTTACTTTTTTAATAAAAATCATTTTTGTATCACTACCCTTCTAATGCACAACATGGGTCAAAAATGACCCTTATGTATTTACTATGGAATTTGACAGGAACTACTGACATTTGTAAGTGTTTGTAGTCAAAAACATATTTACTGATCTTTTGAAAGACAACCAAAGATTAGGCTCTTGAATCTTGAATATGTCCAATACTATTTGCTTGCTAGCTGTTTACATATTCTAGTATACCTGTAGATAGCTTTTATTAGCTAAGACAGCAAATACATGAATAACTGACAAATGTGCATATGAAAATATTCTTGAATGGATGAATTTGGGTCATTTTTGACCCATGTTGTGCATTAGAAGGGGTTTGCTTAGCTTGTGCATCAAAGGTATTAAATGTAGCTGTTAGGGTGGTAACCTTAAGGGTATTTTGTACATTTAGTGTGTATTGCCTTCAATGTCTTTCCTTTATGGCCAAACGTAAGTAAACACCCGAGTACTAGCTTCCTGGACATCTTATTCAAAAGCATGGAACAATAATATGAAGTCCTTCCTCTTTTAACAGCTAAATCAGTCTTCATTATTCTTAATTATTCTTCATTAATTATGATAATAATTCAATTTTTTTTAGTGTTTTGGAGTTGCAGACATCAAATTCTAACTGTGTTTCTATTTCCAAACTACAATGAAGTTGATCGGTGAAAACATTGGAAATCAGTTAAATAAAAAAGAGAATGGACACATCACACATTCTTCTTTTTACTGCGTTTTACTAAACGTCTTGACTTTTTTGTAAATGGGGATTGAAAATTGTAAATTGAAAACGTGATCCTGCTCAGATGAATAAATAAATTGCCCCTAGTTGTGAGTAAAGAGACTAAATATGTGAATATGTGCTGCCAAAATCCATGAATGAGAATGGCCCTTTATACCAGCACTGGCAGCACCACAACTCTTCTCAGGATGAAGTATTTACTGAAAAGGAATAAATAAATAAATAAATAAATATAAATAAATAAATAAATAAATAAATAAATAAATAAATAAATAAATAAATAAATAAATAAATAAATAAATAAATAAATAAATAAATAAATAAATAAATAAATAAATAAATAAATAAATAAATTGAGTCTAGATGTGAGTATGCAAGTGATTTGTTGGGTAAATTATTCCCTGGATGGATCTGTGCCCTGTTCCTGCGATTTTGGATGATGAATGAATGATGTCCAGCGGCACGGCAAGGAGGTCCTGGTCCGGGTCCTTTCTGTGTGGAGTTTGCATGTTCTCCAGTCCAAAAACGAGCAAGTGAGGTGAATTGGAGATACAAAATTGTCTATGACTGTGTTTGAGATTAAAAGACTTGAACTGGTGTAACTACATGTCATGAATGTAACCAAGGTGTGTAAATAAATAAATTTATATATTTATATTATTATATTATGCGTTAATAATTTAATAATAAATAAATAAATAAATGTATCTTATCTCGCCGCCAGGTGGCGACATGATCCAAAAATAAAAGGTCACAACTTGAAGCATTGATTGAGCAATAATAATAACCCAGTTACACCGTGTCCTGCAACACCGATCCTGGACCAACATACCGAGCTCTGTCTACCGGACCTCCAAACAGATATCTGCTCATCCATCTATCCACTCAATCCATTCATCTGACACATCTACAAGTCTTCCACACACGGACCGAACCATAAAGGACATTTTGTTTTGTAACCGAACTGGACGAACCATCGCTGGTAAATCGGACTGAACTTTGGAGACTTGTGATCGGACTCACCGTCGATAAGTGACCGAGATCCGAACTCATCAGCAGCTGGATGGTCTTCTCCTGAATCTCTGAATCACATCTGGAGAGAGAAACCAACCAAGCCTGGACAAGAAGACTGAAAAGAGCAATTTTATAACCACACACCAATATTTATGTTTATATTTCATGTGTGGTTTTTTTCTAGTCTGATGATCACCATGCTTGGATTTCATTACCTCAGCAGGTGGGTGTTTATCTATCTGATCACAAATACGATTTAATAATGCACATCAAATCATTGTAGTGACATACCTACAGGTGCACTGGTCAGTGTGTTATTGTTCATATTATTACGTCACAATACAACTAAATAGTTGAACGTTTTTGATCAGAGTTCGAGTATCTCATATCTGAGACTGATTATTTACATTCTGATTATACAGTCTGATTATTCAAGTTATTATATACTGGTCAGGAAACACTGGGTGCAGGGCATGAACACACTGGACAGGGTGCCAATCCATCACAGGGCTTTGGACCCCCCAATCTTCGAAGCCAGATCTCGCTGGCATTGAGTTAGCGCAGAACTGTGCCAACCGAGCACCGAGTTCTAGACGTGCCCCCAAGAACTTCTCACCCCAACACAGATTCATCTGGACTGCTAACGAATACAAACATGGCAGACTCCATGTCTTAACGGCTAGCATCTTATGGTGATATGATGCTCAAACGAGTTAAAACTCATCCCAATGTACTTTTGTAATGATGGAGTGGATTGTGTTGTGACCTTGAGACTTTAATGCCACACGTGTGCCAGTCCATGTAACCTGGCACCAACCAGACCACAAGACGTCATGTTTTAGTTTCTGACACATTATCTCTGAGGTTAAATTGTATTTTTTGGGTGGATATTACATGTTTTAGGGAGGGTTAGCTCTTGGTACCTGTTATTTCTATGATATCGGTCAACTGGCCTGACAAAACGTGTTTACTCTAAGATCCTGTGGTCACCCGAGCATGTGTGTATGGTTTGCAAAAAAAAATTCCCTCTTGGTGTGAGTAGGGCTGGGCAGTATGACCGTACTCATTATAGTACTCATCGGTTTTTGATTGAATTGAATTGCTTCGCCCATTATAAACCTACAGCTGGACAACTAATCACTAACCACTAATAGCAGAATCAGGCTTCTTTAATGGAATCATACACATACTGACACAAATTGAATAGGCAGTATGAAAGATTTATTTTAGATTTGTATTTGTTTACATACTGATAGAATAGAAAAACTGATCACATATTGTATTATTGTATACGTCGATCAGCCATAACATTAAAACCACCTCCTTGTTTCTACACTCACTGTCCATTTTATCAGCTCCACTTACCATATAGAAGCACTTTGTAGTTCTACAATTACTGACTGTAGTCCATCTGTTTCTCTACATGCTTTGTTACCCCCCTTTCACCCTGTTCTTCAATGGTCAGGACCCCCACAGGACCACCACAGAGCAGGTATTATTTAGTGTGTTAGTGTGTGTTGTGCTGGTATGAGTGGATCAGACACAGCAGCGCTGCTGGAGTTTTTAAACACCTCACCGTCACTGCTGGACTGAGAATAGTCCACCAACCAAAAACATCCAGCCGACAGCGCCCCGTGGGCAGCGTCCTGTGACCACTGATGAAGGTCTAGAAGATGAGCGACTAAAACAGCAGCAATAGATGAGCGATCGTCTCTGACTTTACATCTACAAGGTGGACCGACTAGGTAGGAGTGTCTAATAGAGTGGACGGTGAGTGGACACGGTATTTAAAAACTCCAGCAGCGCTGCTGTGTCTGATCCACTCATACCAGCACAACACACACTAACACACCACCACCATGTCAGTGTCACTGCAGTGCTGAGAATCATCCACCACCTAAATAATACCTGCTCTGTGGTGGTCCTGTGGGGGTCCTGACCATTGAAGAACAGGGTGAAAGGGGGTAACAAAGCATGTAGAGAAAAGGATGGACTACAGTCAGTAATTGTAGAACTACAAAGTGCTTCTATATGGTAAGTGGAGCTGATAACATAGACAGTGAGTGTAGAAACGAGGAGGTGGTAATTAGAATATCCAGCTCTCTCTGATGGCCTGCTGGGCCCTGATTGTTCCCCTCTATTACCAGAGGGTCTTTTTTAGCAATTACTATGAGGTTACAGTCAGACCCCTTCTTGCAATAACTGCTCTAATCGAACCCAGCAAGGACAGAACCATCAACAAACTGTGACAAACGGCCACCAACTTCATCTGCGCTCCCTCAAAAGGTGCGTTTATCTTGTCAAGTACAAAAACTGAAATAAATAACCGATTCTTTGTGTCCGTCTCTGACAGGGAGGGCTGGAGTCGGCCATGAGCGTGTATAGATGCTCGACACGCCCCACCACGGTTCACCTCCACCGTCGGTCTGTAAAGGAACGAAGCTCCTGACTCCCAGCGTCAAACCAATGCTGCATCATCCGGATCATGGGATGCGTCAAATCCAAATGCGGGAAGCCTGCTCAGAACTCCAGCACGCCGGACCGGGTGGACGGCCCGCCTGCTCCGGTCTGCCTGGGAGCCGGCCTGGACGAGGAGACGTCGCTGGTCAACCTGGTCCTGCTTGACTACGCGCAGAGACTGTCGGAGGAGATCGTGGCCCGGGCCGTTCAGCAGTGGGCCGAGGTGGACAGCCGCTACAGCGACATCCCTTATATCGAGTGTGACGTGCCATGATGTGCCAGCGTGTGGAGTTCCCACGGTCCAGCAGATCCGCTGGGATTTACCACGACCAGTGAAGGAACCTGAGAAGGAACTGCAGAAGACGTGTTTAGGAACCTTTTTTAAGCACGAATAAGGTTATTTTTGGTCGTTATTTTGATTACTGGGTGTTTACTTGCCCATCCAGAGGCCGAACGGCACCAAACTCATGGACGCTGATAATAAACTTCAGTCTCCCTGTTCTTCTGAGCTCTGTGTTTGCCTGGATTACAAACTTTCACTTTTGTTGTAGGCACAAATGTGATAATAACGTTTATTTAATGTACAAAATATTTTTTATATTTATTCCAATTTACATTTCGAAGAGGCAGAATTTAGAATTCAGTTACTTATCAGTTTTTATAAGAATAGTTTATATATAATTTAAGACTGAGGCCTGGCTTGCAGCTGGACTCGACTAGATTCGGAGGATTAAAAATAATAAAATAGAGAGAAAAAGACCCCCACAGCCCCCCAAAACAAAAACAACCCGACCCTAGGATATTAAATGCAAGTGTTATAACAATAATCAGCCCCCACACCCGATCAAGGATAGCCGAATCTTTTGCCCGCTTGTAAAGAGCCACGCTCTGCCATCCGTGATCGTCCACCCCCGGTGCAGGCACCTCGATCAGCCAGCAGAGGCTGCAATTGTACGAGAAACCCTGTTCAGTCAGTCATTGTCCCGCCCCCTACAGACACACAGCCAACCGTCTGTCTTGTCTGCCAATATCGGCTGCATTTAACACAGGCACTACGAGTAACTACCAACCAGCCCAACAGACCAACGTTTAACAGATCCCTGAGCGTGATATGCACATTTTTGGAAGGTGGTCCTAATGTTTTGGCTTGTCTGTCTTCCCTGCAACAAACTGGCACCCGTTCCCAATAAAAGCTTTGGATCCACTGCGACCTTTACCAAGATATAACTAACTAATATAACTAATTATTAAAAATAAGTGAAGTAATAAATCATTAGTATTATAATGCATATAGTGTGTCGTGAAAATATCTATTAGCATCGCAGTATAATATTTTCGTCACATTGCCCCTCCCTAGTACTGAGTGTTTGGGTCCTCAGGGTTGGACCAGGGGCGTTCCAATACATCTCCCGTAACTGGGAGTAATGTGGTACTGAATCTTTTGGCTGCCACAGTTTGGCACAGCTTTACGCCCGATGCCCTTCCTGACGCGAGCCTCCTGTTCCTATCCGTTCTCGGGACCACGGGTCTCAAAGACGTTTAGACCAGATAAAGAAATCCACTGCCACATCAAAGCCATCAGAAACAGGAAGTGTCCTGAACCTCCGTGCCGTAATATTCAGGATTATGGGATGGATAATAAGGTTTTAGGGAAACAATGTAAGTAGATCTGCTCAGTCTCAGACTTTACAGCGGTTGTGTTCCAAATCCCACACTACGCTGGGCACGAATAATCCAGCAGGCTAAAGATACTTAAATAACAGGGTAACTGGGCTGAAATTGCACACACACACACACACACACTTTGCTTTAGAAATCCCAGACTGGACGGAACAAGTGTGTCTAAGTAGCACAATAACAATGTCACTGGCTCACGTCTGTGACGAAAGTTAATCTGTTGTTGTTGTTTTTTTATTTGAACTTAGCCTAAAGACTTGTGACTTGACTTGGACTCTAGCTTAAACCCTCATGCCTTGACTTGACTCTCAAGACTCATGACCTGACTTAGACTTAGGCTAGTGACTTGTTTTGGACTCTATAGCCTAAAGACTCATGACTTGACTTAGAGTCTATTCTAAAGACTCGTGACTTGAACTTGACTTCATTCTAAAGACTCGTAACTTGACTTAGACTTTACAGTCTAAAGACCCATGACATGACTCTAGCCTAAAAACTAATGTCCTGACTTGGACTCTATAGCCTTAAGACTCGTGACTTGACTTGGACTCTAAAGACTTGTGACTTTGACTCTAACCTAGAAACTCATGACTTGACTTGGACTCTAGTCTAAAGACTCTTGACTTAGACGCTAGCCTAAGGACTCGTGAGTCGACTTAGACACTAGCCTAAAGACTCGTGACTTGACTTGGACTTTAGCCTAGACTCGTGACTTGACTCGGACTCTAGTCTAAAGACTTGTGACTTGACTTAGACTTTAGCCTAAAGACTCGTGACCTGACTTGGACTCTAACTGTAGTCTAAAGACTCGTGACTTGTATTTCGTGACTTGTGAAAATCTCTACTATCAGGTGATGTGTAATATACCAAATTATAAACGTTATATCACATTTACTGCGCATTACCTCATTAATGTATGTATGTATGTATGTTGTATGTATGTATGTAGATCACATGACGTGGAATATAAACTGAACAAATCTAGCATTTTGAACACAGCCGGTACCTCAATACCCTCCGCTGCTCGTCTCCTCCGCAGCCCTGCACACTCCTGCAGCTCAGATATGCAAAACTCACGCCAGGTCACGAGAGGAATTCATACCTACCTAAAATAGCTCTGATCTGCTAGTCCTACTGCCAGAGGAACGCTACGGATTTACACAAATGCTCAGCACATAACAAGCAAGCGTCCTTAATCTTAATAAATCTTAATAAATCGTGTTACAAGCACAATCACAGTTTTGTGGCATATTTATCACGTGAAGTAGTGCAGTTGTAGCCTAGCGGTTAAGGTACTGGACTAGTAATCAAAAGGTCACAGGTTCAAGTCCCACCACTGCCAGGTTGTCACTGTTGGGCCCTTGAGCGAGGCCCTTAACCCTCAATTGCTTAGACAGTTTACTGTCACAGTACTGTAAGTCGCTTTGGATAAAGGTGTCTGCTAAATGCTGTAAATGTAAATGAAGTACAATAAAGTAACGGCTGTCCCTTTAAATATAAACAACGACTACATGAAATATATATATACACACATATACAGTAGAATAACAGTAATTAATTTAGCTAGTGTGTGACTATATATATACAGTTAAGGTCAAAATTATTAGCCCCCTAGGAACTTTTAAATATTTCCCTAAAATACTGCCCAATGTTTGCAATATTCATAAAATTTCATATAGTAAATCATTCATCAATGATGTGGCCCCATTTTGGTACACTTTAAAATGTAAAATAAATATTCAAGATTTCTTTATGAAAAATCTGGTGAAAACTGAGATGGTCAAAATTATTAGCCCCCATGTGATTTTGTGCTTTCAGAACAAATGAACTGGGTTTGAAACCACACCTGAGCAGTCAATTAGGTTTGAAAACACACCTGAGCAATCAATTAGCACTGAATCTTATTTAAGTGACTCCAAGAAGCAGAGTTAGTATCATTTGACTGCTTAAATGAAAGGGATACTCTAGGGTTGCTCAATAATTTTTGTAAGAAGCAATATCATCATGCCAAAAAGCAAAGAAATCAGTCTGGACCTCAGACAGAAGATAGTGGACCTTCATCTTCAGGAGGAAGGATATACTGCCATTTCTAAGCGTTTCATGGTTTCTAGAACAGCTGTGCATTGCATCATCGCAAAGCACAAAGAAACAAAGTCTGTTAAAAATAAACCTGGCCGTGGTCGAAAACACAAGTTTTCCAAAACTTTGCAGCGAAAAATAATCAGAGATGTCAACAAGAATCCCCGGACCTCTGCAAAGATGATTGTTGCTGAGCTGGCTTCCTCTGGACTTGATGTTTCACGCAAGACTGTTGTGAGCGCTCTTCATTGTGGTGGACTTTGTGGTCAGCAAAAACCCTGTTGCTCTCACAGCGGCACACCAAAGCCCGACTAACCTTTGCCAGAGACAATCTGAAACATAAGGGTGAGTTTTGGAAGTCTGATGAAACCAAACTTGAGCTGTTTGGGCATATGGATGCTGCTTTTGTTTGGCGTAGGAAAGGGCGAGGCCTTCAACCCTAAAAATACTGTCCCCACAGTGAAGCATGCTGGTGGAAGCATAATGCTGTGAGGCTGTTTTGCTGCTTCAGGGACAGGAAACCTTGTTCGGGTGCATGGGACCATGAAAAAAGAAGATTATGTGGATATTTTGAAGAATAACATCAAGACATGTGCTGCCAGTCTAGGGTTAGGTCATTGCTGAGTCTTCCAACAAGACAATGACCCGAAGCATACATCAAAGTTAGTAAAAAACTTTTTGAAAGACACCAAAATCAAGGTTCTGGAGTGGCCCTCTCAGAGCCCTGATCTCAATCCTATCGAGAATCTGTGGAGGGAGCTCAAGGTTCGGGTCCATGCTCGGAGACCAAGCAATTTGCATGATCTTGAACAATTTGCCAAGGAAGAATGGGCTAAAATCCCTCAGGAGACATGTGCCAACTTAGTTAGAAACTACCAGAGGAGGTTGTTGTCAGTTTTGGATCAGAAAGGCTACACTATTGACTATTAGTTGTCAGAGGGCTAATAATTTTGACCATTGCATTTTTTGCTTTTTTTCTGTTTCAGTTCAGCAAACCAATAAAAATGTTCATTTGACCTTATGCAGATGTTGTCTTTGTTCTTGTGGACGCACACAAACTATAACCACTTAAGGTTATGGCCCATGTCATTGGAAGAATAAGGGTTTTATTTGATTTCATAAGGGGGGCTAATAATTTTGACCTTAACTGTATATATATTTTTTTTTGCTATTCGGCTGCTCCCTGGTCCTCATTCAGTCTGGGCTCGGGACTGGTACTGAGAGCGCACTCCTGGTGGCCTGTATCAATCATCTCCGATTGGCTAATAGCACCGCTGAGATTCAAACCCTGAATTCTCAGATCTAAGCAGTAGTGGGTGTACTTTAGTGCCACCCGAGCACCCTAGCTTGAGTAAAGCAGTAATGTGTTTATATTATACACTGATTAGCCAAAACTGTCCATTTTGGCAACGTGGCAGTGGTGGGGCTTGAACCGGTGACCTTCTGATTGCCAGTCCAGTACCTTAACCTCTAGGCGACATCTTTCCTACACATTAAACTCATCAAATAACGTCGTATTAACCTTGCTTTGTTTACAGGGGCGGAGTCAAACCGGAGCAGGACAGGGCCTTCCTCAAACTGTTTTTGTCAAAATGTTCGGCTGAACTTAATAATTAAGAGGGGTGTTCACATACTTTTGCTCACAACATGGACGTGGAGCTCAAAACGTCTTTTATTACTGTTTTTACTGTTTGTTTCTCATTAGCCGTAAAGAAGCGGCCCACCATCGTTAGATTAGTGGATCTCTCGTCCGCCAGAGGAAACGTCTCGGCGTCTCTGGAGACGTCTTCGCTAGCGAGCGTTCCGGAAACTAAGATCTCACAGAGCTAACTGTGGGAAGTGTGTTTTTAATCAGAAATAAGAATCATTCCCATAATTGTACAGTGGAACCTCGATTTAACAGACCGTCATTTAACAGATTTCTGATTTAATGGACAAAATATGGAAAAGCGAACGTCCGGTCCGATGTGTAAACTTCAGTAGTTCAGTAATCGTCCACTAGGCAGTGCTCATCTCTCTGTTTACATGATTTTGTTGGGAGGCTCACTCTGTTCTCGCCCTTTTCTCTGGTTTTTTTTCTTAATTTTTGCAGGTTCTAGTGCTTAATTTTGCACCAGCGCTGCTTCAGACTCAGAATAATAGAAACCCTGAGTCCCCACTATACTCTAATACTCCTCCACCACACACGGTCAATGAAATTTCTCCCCAGTAGTACAGAACACCAGTTTTAATATTTATTTACAGCTTTTACATCACATATTTATACTCTATTTATGTTGTTTATTTTACTCTGTGTGCATGTTTAGCACTTTTGTGCACCTTAGTTCTTCACACCCCCTGGAAAAAAAAAAACAATCGCATTCTACAGACCAGTGCTCCCCCCTTTTAGTCCGTTAAATCAAGGTTCCTCTGTATTTATAAATTCTTCCATAAATCTTTTTCTCCCAATTTATTCATATCCAATTCCCCTGCTTGTCTCCATAGGGCGTACTGAGTCACGCACTGCTCTCCATTAATCGCCGTCTCTGTACTCCACACATGCAGTAATGAAGACGAGGACGGACTAAACTCGGCTCCCAGGAGTCGTGGGTCACCGACACTAAACGCTGCACCGCCACCGTTCTGTCCCTCTTTAACAAGTTTATGTGATGTAGGGAAGATGTAGCCTAGAGGTTAAGGAACTGGACTAGTAATCAGAAGATCGCCGGTTCAAGCCCCACCACTGCCAGGTTGCCCTCAATTGCTTAAATTGTGTACCGTCACAGTACTGTAAGTCGCCTTGGATAAAAGCATCTCTATATGGACCAGAGGGGACCCGAGTTTAGTCCGTCCTCGCCTTCATTTCTGCATGTGTGGGTGGGTTAGTATTCTTAGCACCCAAACTGGTTCCTTCTATGCACAGAGACGGTGAATAACGGAGAGCAGTGCGTGACGGGACTCGGACACGGCGTGCATTAGGTACGGCCATCAACCAGAAGGCAACCTGGGGAACTGCATATGAATAAATTGGATACGACTAAACTGGGAGGAAATTTTTGTACCTCTTTTTACGATGTTTTAGTTTTATTTGTTGTGCTTATCGTCACAGAAACAAACATTAATGCAGAAAGTGAAGAAGTCTGGCGTGTCACACATCGTTTATTCCAGGATACAAAGCGTGCCGTGTTCGTTCTGATCAAACCCTGGATGTTGAACTGGGTTGTGGAGAAAAATACAGACTCGTGGCGCCTAATAAACATATATTTTTTTTAAGGTGAGCAGATCTGTTCAGCGTCTCAGACGAGGACTTTCGCTGCTATTCTGTTACTCCGGGAGCTCGACATTTATTGCGCGTGTCAGCGATTCCTATTTCGATAAAGAACAAAATACGACTGCTCGGGTTTCTGCCCGAATTAGGGACGAGGGATGCACGGAGGTGGTTTACAGTGTGAGATCTTTGTCTCCCAGTGAGGTGAAACTTTCCTCCAGGGCCTGTTCGGTAACGCCGGCCAGAGTCGAGGGTTTCCACTCAGGACGGTTATCTTTATCGATTATCACTGCGGACAAAACAGTACAGATTAAAAAAACACTTTTATTTTGTAAAGAATGAAGCTAAAGGTTCTGAGTTTTGTAGGTTCACTGATTTTACCTGCTCGTACCCCCTCGTAGAAATCATGTCCTCTCTACAAAACAAGCACAAAACAGCACAGAGTGACGTTTATACACCTAGTCAAAGCTCCTCTAGGTTTTTGGTTCACCTGGTAAACTCTCTTAGTAACCAAAGACCAAGACTAACCAAATCCAGAATAGGATTCTGAAAATTCTAATTCATTTCTATTTCTAATCAGTTCTGTAGAGCTCAGGGTTCTGTGCAGGACACTGGAGCTTTTCTTCATGTCTTTATAGAGTTCCACTGAGGGCTGTGAGCGGGTCGGAGGAGGCGTGAGCAGCAGTATACCCACCTCAACCAATCAGGGATCCACCAGCAGCGGAACAGAAATATAATGGAAAAAAAGGAGTGTCGCAATACTTTTGTCCATGTTTTATAACAAATGTTCCTACTGCTCTCAGAATGAATATACATATAAATAAAAAAATGTAAACATGGGACACCAAATTAATGCCAGTGGTTTTAGAATGGGGTGTCAAACAAGCTCATGGTCAGGTGTCTACATACTTTTGGATGTATGTATAAAATTCCTGCAACTGCTGCAATTACGCCCTCTGCTGGCTGATCGATGGTGCTGCACAGAGACGGGGGATAATGGAGATCTGTGCGCAGGTGAAACGAAGCGGTCAGTGCTGCACACATGTCGGAGGGGCCGTGGCTCTTTTCGGTCAGCAGCAGAGATGAAAAACAATCAGGAAATCGAATAAAATTCTGAAGAAAATAGGGGGAGTAAGAAGACGCCATGTGATCATTAAGCTGAAGAGGTAGGAGCTACGTACCATACAGGCCTGGCTGAGCCGGTACTCCATCACCAGAACGTCCTGCAGACTCAGTTTGGCTCCGAGCTGCAGCTGCCTGAAGGTCAGTTTCAGCGAGGTCGGCGACATCTTCATCAGAGTCTGAAACCGAACACCAGAGAAAAGATGTGATGGGCGGCACGATGGTGCCTTATGAAAATAAAAGCCTGGGTGGAGTTTGCATGTTCTCCCTGTGTGTGTGGGTTTCCTCCAGGTGCTCCGGTTTCCATCCCACAGCACAAATACATACCGTCAGGACAATCTCAGCTACTAGAACGCCGGTTATTCAACCTCTGTGATGACCCACTACAGAACCCTCCTGTCCTAACTACAGCGTACATTTTGTTCATTCACTTTGTACCAGACAGAGAAGGTGTGGGTGGTGCACAGCTTTAGGTCCACTCAGGTTCCCGTAAAGCATGTGTGTCAAACTCAAGAGATTAAAAGACGTACGATTGTCTTAAAATACACCGTAAGATCGTACATAAACTGCATCTCCCACAATGCATGCCAATCCTGCCACTAGATACTAGATAACTGAGGCGGTTTTCCAACAAGTGATGTTGAGAAATATTTACAAATAATCCCAAAATGTACAAGAAGAGAAAATTGAAGCAGAAGGAGAAAATTTAATGAAAGATGTGAAAGTAAAAACAGGTTTGTGCTTCATGAAGAGAAGCCGGTACGTCTCTGGTGTTATGAGGCCGTGTCTGTGGTAAAGGAGAACAATATAAATGTAGATATACCTTATAAATATACAGAATAAATTTGGCATTTTTACACCAAACACAGAATTTATCCTCCAAGAAAAACAACAAATTGTCCAAGAATTAAAAGGCGACTTCAATCACGGCAGGATACGTTACAACCGGCCCTTTGAGGGCCACCATAATGCAGACGTGGCCCTCAATGAAAATGAGTTTGAAACCCCTGCCTTAGAGCTTCCAAAAATGCATCCATAGTCCAAGTGACTAATCACAAATCAACTGCAAATCTGATGAGAACGAACTGCAGCTGAAAATGAACGAACGTTTGTGTACCGGAGTCGTTTGGGGACGACAAAAGTGGGAAACCGCGTTTATTACCACGTTTGCTAAAGAAAGACAGAGTCTGGATATAAAACTTATATTTTTTAAATAATTTTTTCTGCATTTTCTGCCTTTAATTGTGCCTGCTAAGGGTGCCCAGCTTATACAAACCACCAAAATATGTCGTATATTCTTTAATTTGCCACTTGACATTTACTCGGTACCAGAGACGGGGACTCGAGTCCGAGTCGCAAGTAAGTCGCACACACAGCGACTTCAGACTCGACTCGGACTCGTTTCAAATGACTCTGACTCGACTCATGACTCGCAAAAAAATGACTTGTGTAAAACAAAAGTCAGCAACATTAGTTACGTGTGATAATTATATATATATCTGATCCGACATCATTCTGATCGTGTCATTTTCTGCTCTTTAATAATAATCATAATAATAATAATAATAATAATAATAATAATAATACTCGCTCCGGCCGTCTTAACCCACAACACACACAATGTGTAAATGTTCCAGCCAGCTTCCGGTGTAGTGATGAAGCGTCGCTCCCTACTTAAAATGGTGGAATACCCTACGTAGTGCACTTCACAGTAACAGATAATGTGAATGGAACGCTCCTACAGAATCGGTGCTGATGGTTGTAAGACGCTTTCTGAACCAATCAGAGCTTCTGATTGTAATTGTTAGTAAGAAATGCCGTTATTTGCATTTATTCAGTTTGCGTCACACAGATGACGTGGTAATGAAACGCTCGATCGGCTTTCTAACGACTTCCTGTTTTACTTCACGACCGGGAAAAGTTTGGAGGTTTTTAATTATAAGCACATTTACAAAATAACGGATTCTGTTCCTAATGGGACGCACGCTTATAAATGTAATAGCATCTGGAAGAACAGAAGCTCAGATAAGCAGCGGTTATGATTGTTTTTGCTGTGTTTGGGATTTTGGCCGCTGTGCCGTGATTTGCAATGAAAACAAAACGTCAGTTTAAGCTTTTTAACTGGAACCTGGGAAAGTAAAGGCACGAAGTAAAACGGCTAAATACACTCGCTAATCTGTTGTTGTTTTTATCTGAACTTACAGATTATTTCTTTATTTCTACGCTACATTTACAATATATGTTTTGTGTCGATTATAATGACTCGTGACTCGACTCGGACTCGTATTTTGTGACTTGTGAACATCTCTGCTCGGTACCGGCCATCACCACCACATTTCACTTTTTAAGTTTTCACTGTTTTTTGTCGTTCTTGTATTTATTGTGTTGCACCCTGATCCTGACAGTAAAGCCTCCTGAACTTGAAGTTGAACTACCTCGGCTTGCTTCTTTGCAAAAGCCGACCCATCCTGTTGCAGGTTCTTCATGATCTCCTCCACGCTGCTGCCGTCAAACAGCCTGGACGGACACAAAACCATTAACCATTAGGTCAAGAAACCAGGAAGCACATCAGAAATACAGAGTGGGTAGAATCACTTAGTTCTGAGATGCTCCAAGCACTAAACTTTCCGTCATTAGTGTGTACTGGTCATACTGAATAATATCAGATCGTTAAACAGATGATCCTGGATACAGGACACACAGAACACCCAGATCACCCTCGTTAATTCATATTTTTTGGGCTTAATTTCAGCCAGTCAATTCTGAAACCTGGTGGTGAATTACGCTACGGATCCAGGGTTCGAATCTCAGCTGTGCTATCACCCGTTAGGGTGTCTGCACGGACATGATTGGCTAATGTCCGAGGAAGGTGCGCTCTCGGTGCAGGTCCCAACCTGGTAATAGTGCCTGTAGTTTTGGAATGGAAAGTCCACATTAGAAGAAAAGTGTTAAATCTAGACGATGATACGTCACCCATCGATGGCTTCTGTGTGCTGCTGCAGGACGAACGGCTTCTCCACATCCAGAGAACTCTGGGATTATAAAGAAATCAAACCGGTTATACTGAGATAAAAGTACCACAACACACACAAAATATCTCAGCTTCTTAATATCAGGGATCTACACCGATCAGCCATAACATTAAAACCACCTCCTTGTTTCTACACTCACTGTCCATGTTATCAGCTCCACTTACCATATAGGAGCACTTTGTAGTTCTACAATTACTGACTGTAGTCCATCTGTTTCTCTTTCATGCTGTTCTTCAATGGTCAGGACCCCCACAGAGCAGGTATTATTTAGGTGCTGGATGATTCTCAGCACTGCAGTGACACTGACATGGTGGTGGTGTGTTAGTGTGTGCTGTGCTGGAATGAGTGGAGTTTTTAAACACCTCACCGTCACTGCTGGACTGAGAATCGTCCACCGACCAAAAAATATCCAGCCGACAGCGCCCCGTGGGCAGCGTCCTGTGACCACTGATGAAGGTCTAGAAGATGAGCGACTCAAACAGCAGCAATAGATGAGCGATCGTCTCCGACTTTACATCTACAAGGTGGACCGACTAGGTAGGAGTGTCTAATAGAGTGGACAGCGAGTGGACACGGTGTTTAAAAACTCCAGCAGCGCTGCTGTGTCTGATCCACTCATACCAGCACAGTGTATGCTGTGTCACTGCAGTGCTGAGAATCATCCACCACCTAAATAATACCTGCTCTGTGGGGGTCCTGACCATTGAAGAACAGGGTGAAAGAGAAACAGATAGAGTACAGTCAGTAATTGTAGAACTACAAAGTGCTTCCATATGGTAAGTGGAGCTGATAACATGGACAGTGGGTGTAGAAACAAGGAGGTGGTTTTAATGTTATGCCACACCCTTATCAGAACCGATGAGTTCGAAATAGGACTTTAACCTAATCTAGTTTATTTGTCGCATACGGAGTCATACACAGTTCAACTGGTCGGTCACATTAGACTAAATATAGGTTTATATTAAAAACAGAAATTGTAAAATAGAAACTAAGAATTTGAATGTAATTCCGCCTCCTGTGCACGAGTCTGAAGAGCAGACGGAGCTCCAGCACTCACCTGCTCCTGATAAGAGTCGAGCACTTGGGCCACGACGCCGGCCGAGGGAGATTTCAGCTCCGTTAGGTCCTTCTGAAGAGCCGCGATCTGTGAGCACAGACACACAAGTATATGGACACCTTCCTCTGAGCTTTGTGTACCTAACATCCGACACTAGCAACACCCTAGTAACCACCTGAAGTGAAGGTGCAGAATTCATCTTGTCAACACACTAACACCCAAAAAAACCCTGACAGTCCTCTTGCAACATTAAAACAAGATCAGGGAACCGACAAGACGAAATAAAAACCTTTATTTAACATTTAAAACTTTACCCCGACTGACAGGACCACTGGCTCCACCACAGACAGTTAAAAATGTCCAGAATGAGTAAAAATAAACAAAGGTTTTAAATCATTATGATTTCTTTCAATGTGATTCAACTACTTGGGAAACAATAACAACCCCCTATCAACCAACTGGAATACCACAGCAACCACCCTAGCAAACCACCACAAATTAAACTGCTTGTGTTTAAGTCTGTTATGTGTGTGTATGTATGCTGTGATTATTTTTATCCCTCTCCGTGTACTCTGGGTCTCCCACTAGCTGCCCGTCCTTGGCCAGCTCGTAGGCCGTGCCCCGCACAGCGCTCTTTCTCTTCAGGTGCCAAGACATCAGCACTGGCAGCGGCACCCTGGGCTCATGGACCGGGTCTGGTGCCAGAATCCAACTTCTCCCGCTGCTCACCGTGCTGACTGGCGTGAGAGGAGCTGACTCAGCAGATCGACCCGCTTCTACCCTCATACGTCCTTCAGGAAGTTACCGAAAGCCTCAATAACAAACCCGCCTGTTTATAAACTTTCTACCGACGTGATGTCTGTAGTCAGTGTAGAGCGATACCTTCTCGGACTGGACGAAGTGCGTGGCGACCCCGGATCTTTGCACATCTCGACCCTTGAGGCGAAACCCCGTCAGGGCCAGGAAGAGTCCCAGCTTGCCCCGGAGCCTCGGCAGGAAGTGGCCGCCTCCAACGTCGGGAAACAACCCTGTAACGGTCAGACAAGACAGCAAGAGCTGAAAGCAGATTTAGATAGTGGTCCTAATGTTTTGACTCATCATTGTACACACTATATGATCAAAAGTATTTGGGCGGCCAGGTGGCACAACGGGATATTTCGCTAGCGCACCAACGCCGAGATTCTGAACTCGGCGTTGCCACCGGTCAAGCTGGGCGCCATCTGGCCGGCACAACTGGCAGTGCCTGCAGCAGATACTAATTGGCCACCTATGTGTGGGTGTGTGGGTCTTCATACGCTGTGTAAGTACCCTGATCGGTGGAAGAGCCGCCTGTGCAGAATGCAGGGGCGAGAAGAGGAGGGCGTGTACACGTGTCTGAAAGAGGCGAACAGTGCCGGACGTTTCATTTTAAAAACAAATGGGATTAAAACAAGAGTACTTCTCACAAGACTTTAAAGTATGCCTGTGGGAATTTGTGACATCATTTGTATGGCTGACAGTGTTTCACGAAAGCCTTAGTAGGTGTTCCGGTTCATCCCAGAGCTGTTGAGTGAGGCTGAGATCAGGGCTCTGTGCATGACACCGAGCATTTCTTTATGTCTTTATAAGGCTTATTTTGTGCACAAAGGGCCTTCCCTAAACTGTTGCAGCAAAGCTAGTTATAAAAACTAGTGTGGCTGAAACACATGAATTAAAAAATTAGAAGGTATGTCCTAATACTTTTGTCCATGTGGTGTTTTTTTTTTAAAACGCATTTTGATACAATAACTTCTTGTTAATCGGAAGGTTAAGGGTTCAAATCCTGGCTCTGCAAAGCAGCCACTGTTGGGCCCTTGAGCAAGATCCCTAAACCGTATGGTTTCAGCGGTGCAGAATAATGTCTGAGCTTTCAAACAGGCTGGAGACGCCAAGGGAAAAGAAGTGGTTTATGTATGACATATGAAAAAAAAACTTTGTTGTTGTTTATTTGTTGTTGTTTACTTGAAAGAATATTAAAAAAAAAAGGTCTGTACCTTCCTCACAAGTTCATTTTAATTTTATGTTATGGTTTAATTCTAGATTAGACAGGTTTAAACAAACTGGAGCTCTAGAATCTAAGATCTGTCATTTTATAAACGTTCCTGAACCCCTGACAGCGCTGATTCCTTCGAGGTCTTGTCAGCGTAACGTAACGAACACAAAGCTGTGAGACGGTCCGAATCCGCCGGGTGTTTGTTCTCTACATAAACAGGACGCCAGATCTCTCTCCCACCAGCTCTGGACTCGATCCAGACCGGCCGACGCCCAAAGTGGACAAGAGTCGCATCCAAAAATTTAAATTCACTTCCTCCCACGAGGAAACTTGTGGTCAGTGAAGAGCAGGAAAAGAAATAAATACAATAAAAAGACCAAATGAACCGGAACTGGAAGCGAGCTCTATAGAGACACGGGGGGGTCTGTCTCCCGAGAAGAGGGCGTGTCTAAATTCTTAGCTCCCTACTGAGGCGCCTTAATTCTGAGTGATGATCTGACTGAGTAATGAGGGAGCGTAATTATACGGTGTATTTAAAGGTGTAATTATACCAGTGTGGGTTTATTTGTGAATTGGGGCGTCAGGAACAGTTTAAGCGTTTTCGGTACACGGAGGGAGACGTTAGCCGGCGTGCTAGCGGCGGTTCGAACAGCCTGATGCTAACTGTGTTAGCTTAGTAAGCTAAATCTGCGGTGACGTAATCGGCGTAAGTAGTGCGTCTAAATAATCTGCCTTATGACTCCAGGTCTTATCCTCTCTACTGAGGCAGCGGATCAG
Organism: Trichomycterus rosablanca; assembly: GCF_030014385.1. NCBI lineage: Eukaryota > Metazoa > Chordata > Actinopteri > Siluriformes > Trichomycteridae > Trichomycterus > Trichomycterus rosablanca. The sequence goes on along the minus strand of NC_085999.1, from coordinate 39,053,847 downwards.
GTAGGTAGTAGGGAGCAGACACATTGTAAGTCTTGTGCAAAGTGAATTCTATTTAAGCTATAAAATATGTATGGCTTTGGAATGGGGTGTCCAACAAGCTTAAAATCAGGTGTCCCAATACTTTTGAACTCCAAAGGGCTACTGTTTAGTAGTTTGGTAGCTTCCGTGCATACAAAAATATTGGCTTAAATGAGCAATGATCAGAATGAATGTGTCCCGGAATCTCATATATGCTTGGTCGTGATGTGTTATACCCCCCTTCCCGTCCGCCCACACACACACACACACACACACACACACACACACACACACACACACACACACAGTGTGAAATACCAGAGCAGACAGCAGACTAGACCCGTTGTATCAGGATTAGTCTAACTGACCTGATTCCAGCCTGCAAATGCTGCACTGTTAATCCAGATTAATCACACCAAGGTGGGGTGTGTTTAGGGTTTGGTGTTTTAAACAGGCCTCTCATCTGCCCACATTTCCATTGGTTTAAAGACAAATAATAACATTATACACCAATCAGGCATAACATTAAAACCACCTCCTTGTTTCCATACTCACTGTCCATGTTATCAGCTTCACTTACCATACAGAAGCACTTTGTAGTTCTACAATTACTGACTGTAGTCCATCTGTTTCTCTTCACCCTGTTCTTCAATGGTCAGGACCCCCACAGGACCCCCACAGAGCAGGTATTATTTAGGTGGTGGATCATTCTCAGCACTGCAGTGACACTGACATGGTGGTGGTGTGTTAGTGTGTGTTGTGCTGGTATGAGTGGATCGGACACAGCAGCGCTGCTGGAGTTTTTAAACACCGTGTCCACTCACTGTCCACTCTATTACACACTCCTACCTAGTCGGTCCACCTTGTAGATGTAAAGTCAGAGACGATCGCTCATCTATCGCTGCTGTTTGAGTCGCTCATCTTCTAGACCTTCATCAGTGGTGACAGGACGCTGCCCACGGGGCGCTGTTGGCTGGATGTTATTGGTCGGTGGACGATTCTCAGTCCAGCAGTGACAGTGAGGTGTTTAAAAACTCCAGCAGCGCTGCTGTGTCTGATCCACTCATACCAGCACAACACACACTAACACACCACCACCATGTCAGTGTCACTGCAGTGCTGAGAATCATCCACCACCTAAATAATACCTGCTCTGTGGGGTTCCTGCGGGGGTCCTGACCATTGAAGAACAGCAAAGTCTTGTGAGAAGCTTCTCAGAGGAGCGACTGTTGCTCTAGCTGAAAAGCTGCTGAAATGTGACGTCCGACAAGCTCATGGTCAGGTGTCCAAATACTTTTGGCCATGTAGTGTTCATTGCGAGGATTTTTCACCCTGCTTCCAAACCTTCAGTCTTAGGATGAGCAGCAGCAGCAGATGAGTAACACACACACACACACACACACACACACACACACACACACACAGCCACCCAGGGACGTAGGTGCACGCGTTGTGGATGTGATAATGGGCTGAGCTGAACAGTAGCACGACTTCCTGCCACTCTGAACGTTCCTCAGGGAGTTCTCACACACTTAACTCACTCAGACCGGCTGAATAGCGGCGTTTTCAGCTCCTGGAACATGATTTTCTCTCATTCAAGGTTACACAAGTGTTACTGAGGAACACAGAGACACACGGAGAGAAAGGATGCCACATGAAGGCCGACCAGGGTTTGTTGAAGAATTAGAAACCGAGCTTCTTTGGTTCCAGTTGGGAATGCACGTTCCTGGTTTGGAACCTGTTTATTTTTGGTGAATGTGTGCCCAAAAGGTTCAAAATTAGGTTCGTGAACTGGTACAGAACCCATTCCACATTTTATAGATATAAAAGCTGATAATTCTGCTTGGAAGACTTGAAGATGCTTGTAAAAGAGGAAGAGGACGGCCAGCAACAAGGTGGATGGATACAAATAGAGGAACAATGAATGAGCCATTAAGAAGCCTGAAGACCTAAACAGAAGACAAGATGTTCTGGAGAAACACTGTCCACAAGTCAGAACTGGCATGATGGTACTTACACTCTACTTCTACTACTAATAAAAGCAATAATAATAGTAATAATAAAATATTAAACAATAATAACAACAGTAATAAAAATAATATTAATATTAATAATAAAACTAAAATTAATAATAATTAAAATAACAAAATAAAAACAACAATATTAATAACAAATTAAAACTAATAATAAAATAAGAACAATAGTTAAAATAATAGAACACTAATAATAACAGAAAAAAAAAATAGAATATCAAGAATAAAATAATAAAATAAATTAATAAAAATAATAAGTTAACTTTAGGGCTGCCACTAACGACTATTTTTCTATTGATTAATCTATAGACTACTTTATCGATTAGTTGATTAATCTAAGCGATTCCTTTTTTTCTTTTTAATTAAAATGTCATTCGGAATCTCATTTAAGCTTCTTTTATTTTAACAACAAACTGTACGGCATAATAATATAACACAGAACTAAATGTCATATGATCACATTCTCAGGTGCTCCATATTAAACAGAGTGCAGCTCGTGTTCATGCTGTTCTGTACACACAGCAACGTGCTTCACCTTATAGCAGAGATCAAATAGTTATATGTAGCCGCGTCTCATTAAGTCCAGCGTACGGTAACGACAGAACGATCCCCGATCCTAACCTCCACATTCACTCAACACTTACTGCACATTCTAAACCATGTAAACACGGTGCTGAGTGTTACGCTGTTACCGGCGCATTCACACGAGAAGCTTTTTGTGCTCCGAGCCCGACGCAGTAAAGTGCGCGGCGGTCTGACTGAACTCGCTAAGAAATGCGCTATTCCAAGATCTCCAGGATTAAGAAGCGTAATGAAACGATATAGACGTGCAGCACGGCGCCGGTGCTGCTGTGGTACCATCAAAGCTTTACACAGTGAACAAACCAGCGTTTAGTTCTGTACCAGGTTTAAGTATCACCAAACTTTGGATGATTTGGGTCGTGGAGAACTTTGATCTGTTATTTGAAAGCTCTACAATCGTCCTCTGACGGCTGCAGACGGTGTTTTTTAAGACGGAGCTTAATGCCGGCGACCGGTGACCGGAGCAGATACGACTGAGGTCCTGCACACGGCGAGTAGTGCTGAGGGAATCATATGAACGCTTATATGAACGGAGACGTTGTAGAAATTTAAAAGGATAATTTATAAACATAGTTTTAAACACGATGCATCGACTTAAAATATGTGCGTCGACGTCATCGACTAGGTCGACCAATCGCGGCAGCCCTAATGGCACTTACAACTACTACTACTAATAAAAGTTATAATAACAATAATAATAAAATATTAACAAATAATAATAATAATATTAATAATAAAATAACACAATAAATTAAAAATAATAATAATTAAAATAACACAAAATAATACAATAAAATAAAACAATAAAAATAACAAATTAAAATTAATAAAAGAATATTAATAATAAAATAATAATAAAAACAGTAAAAATAAATTTATAAAAATAATAAGTTAACATAATTACAAATTAAATATAATAATACAATTTAAAAAATAGCATAATAAAAAATTACAAATAATATAATAGCATAATAATAACAAATGAATAATAATTATAATAATAAAAATAATAATATTGGCTGCAGTGAACAAATCTTACAGGATTTAAATCCCAGTAGGAATGTTTCCAACATCTTGAGCATGCTGTGTAAGATCAACACCTCAGTTTAACCTCGTTCAGGTCCCGATTCTGATCTGATCAGTGCACCATTACACAACCGTCAACAAACCCATCAAACGAGATGAGATACCATCTCAACCCAGGTACAGGACAGTCTGCACTGAAGCGTGAGATCAGTAATATTCAGTTCCAGATGCTGAACAGCTGGAACAGGGTTTCCTATTAGCAACAACATTCGATGAGCCACGGAACGGACACGTGTGAGGGCTATGGGTTCGTGTCCCAGAACTCCTGTGTTATCTTACAGGAAGATGAATCTACTGGTGAGTGGATGGGCTGGCATTCCTTTCATGGGCAGACGGGGCACGGGGCTACGTGTTTGTTTTAGCGTGCCATGCTCTCTTACAGCAGGGTGCTGACAGGAAGGCGGCACCACCGGAGTGTTTCCACATAAAACTGAGATGAAACATAAACAGCACCGTCAGGGGTGGAGAGGCCGGACCGTAGAGGCCCGTCTGAGCCGTACTAACGTGGCAAACTAATCGTTTATCACCAGTCCTGACTGGCAGACCAGCGGCAGGTTTGCAACGAAGAAATCTGAACTGTTGTTATTTGAGTCAGGCCAAGATATTTCGGCTGCTCCCGCATTTAGGCGTCACCACTTTGGATCTGGTCCTCATACCAGACCTGGCACAGTTTTTACAGTTCCTGACGCGAATACTCCTCTTTCTATCCGGGCTTGGGACCTGCACTGAGAGCGCACTGACAAGGGTTCGACCACCCCCACCTCAGACATAACCAATCATGCCCAGGCAATCACCCAACCGAACCCTGGATCCCCCAGATCTCAGGAGTCGAGGGCTAACATATTTGTTTAGAGCAAACAAGCTTTAAAAAGTGTAAAATATTTGACTGATAATATTGGTGGTTTATTTAAATACAGTTCTCTAGTTTATGTATCTTATTTTATGTACTTTATTTTAGTTTAAAAACAAGAACGTGGGTTCATGAAACTTCCCTGCTTTAATTAAAGACCAGATTTAATCTTAATTATTCTGATTAAAGAGCTACACAGCCACAACAGTCAATTCCAGGATAAATAAACACAGGTTTGCTATTGAAATGCTAAAATGCAAACTCGGTCTTCCAGTTCCGCAGCTCACTAGTCGCCGTGCCGTAATTTCCCCACAATGCAAAGGTGGTTCTAATTAAAAACGGAATTAAATGAGTTTAGAATCCGTTTCGCTCCGCCGTGTCTGTACTACGCTTTTGACTACATCATATAAACAGTTTGTCTCACTGGCGGCACTTTGAAATGGCACTTTGAAGTTCAATCAGACTGAACTTTGAGCTCAGCGGCAAGCTGTAAAAATCGAGCCTCAAAGCTGTGAATCTGTCAAAAACGCAATCAAGTTGTTCAGTGAACGTAAAAGTCGTATTTCTAATATCTAAATAAATGTGCAGAAATGTGTGTGAGCAAATGACAGATTCTTGGTTTTACTACATTTTACAAAATGTACAATGTTCTACGGAAACTAGGTTTGCAAATACGTAAATAATATAGCATGTGTAAGAGTCTAAATTGTCGGGTAGTCGTTCTTAAAACTCTTGGTTCGCTTGGGTTGGACAAAATCAGACTTCTTTATGTGAGTTCTAATTAAAAAATTCCAACAGAATCTGGCAACCCAGCATTATAAACATAATCTAGGAATATAGATCTTCATATAAAAACCCTAATAAAACCTGAGCTCCAGGGTTCAGCTGGAATATGTATTTTACTTCATGATAAATATATTCCAGATCGTCCTGCCTCTGGTTGTGATGTTCTGATATGTCGTCTGGACCCATGCATTATTAATGCTCTGGACAGCAGACACTTACCGATGGCCGTCTCGGGCATGGCGAACAGCGTCCTCTCCGTAGCCACTCGAAACCGCCCATGGACGGACAGTCCAACACCCTGGAGAGAGAGAGAGAGAGAGAGAGAGAGAGAGGGTGAGGACGAGTGATAGAGAGAGAGAATCGATAACGTGAGGTTCATGATGGTACAGACCCAGCAGATGGAGAGATTTAGGAAAGCAACAGGACCCACGCCGAGCCCCCCGGAGGAGCGTCGAATTATCCGAGAAATCAATAACAAACATGAAGAATTTAGAACCAGAAAATGAAAGCCTGACCTGCCATTACACTTGACTAAAAATGATAAAAGCTAGACATGTGATAAAAGTGCACTTTTAAACAGCACATGGGGCTAAAATATACAGTATTACCTTGTAACTCAGAAGGCTGCCGGTTCAAGCCCCACCACTGCCAGGTTGCCACTGTTGGGCCCCTGAGCAAGGCCCTTAACCCTTAACTGCTTAGATTGTATACTGTCACAGTACTGCATGATGCATTAGATAAATGCGTCTGCTAAATGCTGAAATTATACACGCCGATCAGCCATAACATTAAAACCACCTCCTTGTTTCTACACTCACTGTCCATTTTATCAGCTCCACTTACCATATAGAAGCACTTTGTAGTTCTACAATTACTGACTGTAGTCCATCTGTTTCTCTACATGCTCTTTTAACCTGCTTTCCTGCTGTTCTTCAATGGTCAGGACCCCCACAGGACCACCACAGAGCAGGTATTATTTAGGTGGTGGATGATTCTCAGCACTGCAGTGACACTGACATGGTGGTCGTGTGTTAGTGTGTGTTGTGCTGGTATGAGTGGATCAGACACAGCAGCGCTGCTGGAGGTTTTAAACACCTCACCGTCACTGCTGGACTGAGAATCGTCCACCAACCAAAAACATCCAGCCAACAGCGCCCCGTGAGCAGCGTCCTGTGACCACCGATGAAGGTCTAGAAGACGACCGACTCAAACAGCAGCAATAGATGAGCGATCGTCTCTGACTTTACATCTACAAGGTGGACCGACTAGGTAGGAGTGTCTAATAGAGTGGACAGTGAGTGGACACGGTGTTTAAAAACTCCAGCAGCGCTGCTGTGTCTGATCTACTCATACCAGCACAACACACACTAACACACCACCACCATGTCAGTGTCACTGCAGTGCTGAGAATCATCCACCACCTAAATAATACCTGCTCTGTGGGGGTCCTGACCATTGAAGAACAGAGTGAAAGCAGGTTAAAAAGGCATGTAGAGAAACAGATGGACTACAGTCAGTAATTGTAGAACTACAAAGTGCTTCTATATGGTAAGAGGAGCTGATAACATGGACAGTGAGTGTAGAAACAAGGAGGTGGTTTTAATGTCTCAGAGGGACACAGCAGGTTATTTGATTAGTGCCCCGTTAGGTGCCGTGGAAAGGTCAGGGTGTCTTGTTAGCCTCTCCGTCTCCCTCACAGTCATAAATACAGTTGACCGAAATAGAACGGGCGCTCAGGAGAGACACGCCAGGGACTCCGGAGGCCGCTGTGACTGGAGCTCGTTATTTACAAGCGTTTTTCACGGCGTCAGGTGATTTGTAGTTCGGAGACGCGAGGCGACGGAGAGGATCCACGTAAAGACACAAACCGTGACTCGTCTCGACAGGGCGGCGAACAACAAGCTGGATTTCTGAAACGTCGATGAAGGAAAATGCTAAGAAAGCGTCTTTCCATCAGCTGTCGGGGCACAGTGGATGAAACGCTCAGCTTACGTTTGTATAAATGCACTGTGACAAGTCATAAGTCGAGATAAAGTCCTGCAAAACAATCTTTTTAGAGCGTCCAATTGCCCGATTGTGTCATTCTTCCTCTCCACCAATGCCGATCCCTGCCCTGACTGAGGAGAACGAAGCTAATCCACGCCCCCTCCGACACGTGGGCGGCAGCCGTATGCATCTTATCACCTACACTTAGACGAGTGCAGTGCAGCTCAGCGTTGTGTACGGAGAGACACACCCTGACAGCACTCTTTTCTCATCTCTGTGCAGGCGGCATCAATCAGCCAGCAGAGGTCGCAATTGCACCAGTCATGGGAGAGAGACCCCATCCGACTTAGTCCCGCCCATATCTGAACGACAGGCCAATCAGTGTTCACGTGGCCGCTCATCCTTAGCCGGTAGGCAGAGCCGAGACTCGATACGATGTATTCCAGATCCCAGCTCTGGTTCCAGAGTGTGTTTTTAACCGCTGCGCCACCTGAGCGGCCCTGGTTTAAGGTCTTAATGCAAAATAGAACACACCACCAGGTGAACATGAGGAAGCAAAAACCATGTTCAAATTGTCATTTCATTTATTAAAGAATAAAGTAAAATACATCAAGATCAGGGTTTTTCAAACCTTCTCAATGAAATGAAATTGGCAATCTGGTTCCACTGTGGTTTACAAGATGTAACGTAAAGCCTGCGCATGTACAAGTTCATTTCGTGATTGTGCCTGTTAAAATTTGTTTTAACAGAAGTCCCACAGGTACAGTACTGTACATTTACATTTTTGGCATTTAGCAGGCGCCTTTATCCAAAGCGACTTACAGTACTGTGACAGTATACAATCTGAGGGTTAAGGGTCTTGCTCAAGGGCCCAACAGTGGCAACCTGGCAGTGGAGGGGCTTGAACCAGCAACCTTCTGAATACTAGTCCAGTACCTTAACCACTAGGCTACAGCTTGACCTGTACGACAAGACACATGGAAGGACTCAGAAGACGAGGACCGAGAATAAGCTGGATTGACAATACAGTATACCAACATTTTTTGGGCGCCCCCTAGCTGGGCACGATCGGCAGTGCAGACGGTGCCGCAGACAAAATCGGCCACTAGTCTGCTGGGTGGGAAAAGACAGGACTAAAAAGTGGGCGGGGTCTCGGACGCTACGTAAGGACCCTGGTTACTAGGCCGAGGCGCCTGTACAGAAGTGGAGGAACGTGGAGATCGGCGCGTGACTCTCCGTGCGCGAGACCGACCTCACGCGCCGATCCACCGAAGTACGGGCGAATAAGAAGGGGTCAGTGCGTGCACCCTCATCAATTAATCCTCCTCATACACCATCAGGATCTCCAGCTGAGGAAGTGGAACCAGCTATGACTAAACTGGGAGAAAAACGGAGAGAAATGAATCCACCTTGGCGCCTGCTCCTATATTCGTGTGATTATTTCAGCCATCAAAGGCATCCCGGCGGTCAGACGGACGGGATCGCAGCACCGGGTCGTCTCCTGGACGTACGTTCACCAAAACACCGTCCGTCTCACGCCAGTCTCTCACTCTGATGTGAAAGATCCCAGACTGTTTTTTATTAATCGTTCTTTTTCTGGAGCCGAAAAGCATTTCAACAATCCTGGAAACGTTCGCATGAACGAGACGGATCAAAGTCACGCAACCGGATTCCGCTCGAGCGTCCACGTGAGCGTTCGTGCTAAACGTCCATCATTTCACGCCAATTAATCTTTTTGTGTTTTTTAAAGTCGATCAATGAGGTTCAATCACGCAACCTGAAGAATCTGAACATTTATAAATGGTACATAAATATATTTCTCTAAATGTTTAAGTATAAATAAAGACATATTATAAAACACTACTTATAAACAAGTTAAAAATACAAACAAGCCCCAAAAGCTTATATATATATATTTAAAATATTTTCTTTATGCATTTTCTCCTTTTTTCTCCCCTTTTTTTAGTGCGTCCAATTGCCCATTAGCATCACACACGCGTGCAGCAGCCGTATGCATCTTGTCACCTACACTTAGACGAGTGCAGTGCAGCTCAGCGTTATGTACGGAGAGACACACCCTGAGAGCACTCTTTTCCCATCTCTGTGCAGGCGCCATCAATCAGCCAGCAGAGGTCGTAATTGCACCATAAGAGAGAGAGACCCCATCCGGCTTAGTCCCGCCCATATCTGAACAACAGGCCAATCGTTGTTCATGTGGCCGCTCAGCCTTAGCCGGTAGGCAGAGCTGAGATTCGATACGATGTATTCCAGATCCAGCTCCGGTTCCAGAGTGTGTTTTTAACCGCTGCGCCACCTGAGCGACCCCGAAACCTGATTTAATCCCTGTATTTAAATCTGCACTTCAAGTTCTAACATACGCTGTGGACAAAAAGTAGTAAAAAGTGGACAAAAGTATGTAGACACCCCTTCTAAACCCAGAAATGACATGCTTCCAACTTTGCAGCAATAGTTTACGGACGGTCCTTTCCTGTTCAAGCACAGAGCCCTGACTTCAGTCCCATTTAACAACTCTGTGATGAAGCGGAACGTCAACTGATCAATCAGTGCTCAGACACACAAATGCTGTCATCCTTTGACAGAATGGGCACAAATTCCCACACACAGATGTACTTCAAAGTCTTGTGAGAAGCTTCTAGGTGGAAAGATCGCACACAGGTTGTTTTGGAAATGGGACGTCCGACAAGCATATGGTCGGGCGTCCGAATACTTTTGGCCATATAGCGTATGTGGACGCTCTTTCTTATTATCAGGTTACCTCAGTGCGCAAACCCAAGTCCATAGAGATACTGAATTAGAACAATAATCACAGCCAGACAAATGCGCTTTGGACTAAATGGGCACAAACCCCCATACCCCAATTCCGAAATCTTATAAAAAGCATTGACAGAAGAGTAGAGACTGTTAAAGCTGTGAAGCGAGGACCAACTCCAAACAAACGTATCTAGCTTACGGTCAGGAGTCTGTATACTTCTGATCATTCATACATTCATTCACTGTCTGCTTTACCAGGGCTTTATCCTGGTCAGGGTCACAGTGGGTCCGATTCACTGAGTGAAAGGCAGGAAACACCTCGGGCAGGTCGCCAGTCCATCACAAGACAAACACACACACACACACACAGTTAACCTGAGGAAACCCGGAGCGCCCAGAGGAAACCCACACAGACACGGGGAGAACATGCAAACTCCACACAGAAAGGACCCGGACCGCTCCACCTGGGAATCGAACCCAGGACCTTCTCGCTGTACGGCGACGGTGCTACCCACCGAGCCACCGTGCCGCATGTACCTCTGACCCTGTATATTTATTACAGAAATAGCCATGGGTGTAAGATTAGGGGTGTAAATAAGGGGTGAGCCCACCCTGACCCCAACCGCCAAGCGTCTCAGTGCCCATGTTTTCAGGATTTAACTGGTAAAGGATACTGGGAGGAATCTGGTTCCACGGATTTTTCACTGCTGGGCTTATTGAGCTGTTTTTGAAATCCGAGTCGTGTGTGTGTGTGTGTGTGTGTGTGTGGCTGCAGGAGCTTCTGAGGACGAGCACTAATGCATCCTTTTCCTAATTTATCTAAGGAGGCTCGTCCAGCATCGCTGAACAAACACAGGAGAAGCGAGGATGGAAACTCTGGGGCGTTCCAGAAACCAGTCGAACTGCATCAGTCACCTAAAGAACATCTAACGGACCTCATGCGGACCTGCGGACGGAGAAGAACCTCAGAGGAACCGAATTCAACCCTGAGCTCAAGGTTCAAGCAGAAAAAAACACCAGACAGCAACATGTCCTGCTGATGTCATCATGTGTGGCCAATCAGAGGCCTCAGGATGTCTAATTCATAACAGACCGAGATGGTTTAATATTGGAGAGTCGATGCTGCCCCCTGCTGGCGCATCCGCACAGCACAGGTCGAATCTCAGAAAAGTTAGGAATCATCTCGGGGACGTTTTAGATCCCACAAACTCATCAGACATTATTCAGCTTCCTAAATGGAGGATAAATCACTGCAGTTTGGCCTCCTGAGTGGCGCCATGCTTCAGTCTACCATGCCTCCGGAAACCAGCAAAAAGAAATAACATTAATAATCATAAAAAAAGGCTTTTAAAGATTTGTCCCGGAAAATGGGTACACAGCCGAGGCCTCAATAAATTCCAGGAAAGCCTGACCCACTGCAACCCTGACCAGAATAAACCGTGAAGGTAAAAGTACAATCTAACCCAAATGCAAAATAAAAATAATCTTTTTAAATCTATCTGTCTGTCTGTCTGTCTATCTGTATGTCTGTCTATCTATCTATCTATCTATCTATCTATCTATCTATCTATCTATCTGTCTGTCTGTCTGTCTGTCTGTCTGTCTGTCTGTCTGTCTGTCTGTCTGTCTGTCTTGTCTGTCCGACTGTCTGTCTATCTATCCGTCTATCTATCTATCTGTATGTCTGTCTGTCTGTCTATCTATCTATCTATCTGTCTGTCTGTCTGTCTGTCTGTCTGTCTGTCTTGTCCGTCCGACTGTCTGTCTATCTATCCGTCTATCTATCTATCTGTATGTCTATCTATCTATCTATCTGTCTGTCTTGTCTGTCTGTCTGTCTGTCTATCTATCCGTCTATCTATCTATCTGTATGTCTGTCTATCTATCTGTCTGTCTGTCTGTCTGTCTGTCTGTCTGTCCGTCTATCTATCTATCTGTATGTCTGTCTATCTATGTCTGTCTCTATCTATCTGTCTATCTATCTGTCTGTCTGTCTGTGTCTGTCTGTCTGTCTATCTATCTGTCTGTCTTGTCTGTCTGTCTGTCTCTATCTATCTGGCTATCTATCTCTGTCTGTCTCTATCTATCTGTCCTGTCTGTCCTGTCTGTCTGTCTGTCTGTC